>NW_028280783.1:485000-635000 GCF_059751285.1 Brachycentrus maculatus
CTAAGTTGACGAATTGATATTTTCAGCATAAAGAATTTTAATCCGATTTGCAGGTTATACCAAAAAGGGAATTTTTATGTACCAGTGATTACAATGAAGATTATTTTGACTTTTCGTGCTTACCGAATGGCAAAAAACCAGAAAATGGATCAAAATGGTACACCATATGTGGTACTCCGTTCAGGTATGTCTTCTTCTTCTTCTTCTTTCCATGTTCGCTCCCTAGGTGGAGCATATGCCTAACACGAGTCGTCTCCAAGTACTCTGTCACGCGCCATTTCCTTGGCTTCCTCCCAGGTCAGTCCGGCGTCTCGAAGTTATGTCTAATGTGGTATAATCTAATCATTGCCTTCTGCACATATGGTATCTGCAGTGATACCCCAGTAAATGAATTTATCTTGACCAATTAACCAGTAAATGACCAAATCTATGCACATTGACTACTTAGATTATTAACTCCTGTAAAACAAGGATTTTGTATTTTTTCCAATATGTATTTCTCTTTGTGAAATCGCTACAAACATTCAAATTAATATTGTATCAATTTCATGTAGTACACGATACACCATTGTGTGCGGATAAGAGTCAGTAGTAGAGGAAATTGCTCCTCAATAGAGTAGTTTCCGCCGGGAGGGATATCATACTGTTTTTTTAAAATCTCTTATATTTAAAAAAAATTATCTGCTTTTTTTTTTAAATTATCATTACTATTATTAAGTTAAAATGCAAGCTCACATATTTTTTCACTCGTATCTATTATCGTACAGTATGTGGAGTAGAAGACTAACAAGTTTTTGCTCTTTGGAATGTGTAACTGTCCACCTAGGGACCGGAAAGTGTTATTTCTTAGGGTGGTGACTGACCGGAGCATTTCGTTGTAACATAACGTCGTAACATTGCTCGCGGCGAGCATCCAAAACTATGGACGAAGCACTCGGTTCGCTGTACTGACTATACGAATGCTCGCATCGTAATGTGTTACGTTACGACAAAATGGCTCTGGTCAGTCACCACCCTTACAGATTTCAATAAAAAATTATTATGGATACCTATTTTCTTGTGATTTTTTATATGAATTAATTTACTTTATTTAGTGAATTTTTTTATGGGCAGGCTATGGTTTAGTAAATAATAAGAATTTTTTATTCAAAATGGTTTATTTTCACATGGAACCATAACACTCTTACAGCCGTTCTCCCTTATGTTGAATCTGGCACTCTCTAGCCAAATGTCATATTTTTTTATCAGTCTGACATTATAATTAGGAAAACACAGCCTTAGAATTAATCAAGAATATCAGGATTTTTACAGAGTAAAATCCTTTAACAAAAGAAAAATAAACAAAACATGAATAACCGACATTAGGAAAAATGTTCTTATTCATAAATATAAAAAAAAATTATGTCATTACAAGTTAAAATAATCAATTGAAATAAAAATATTACAATATTTTGATAAATATCATTTATAAAAATACAAGATTTTATTTTAATCTCTTAGTACAAAAAAAATGTAAAAGGTATAAATATTAAATAAACAATATCTCCTTTTAAGATTTCATTGATATCTCATATAAATGAAGAAGTCAAATAACTTTTAAGTGGAGTAATTAAGCATTTATAAAGAAAAATTTAGGCATATTCAAAATATATGAAATTTTTCTTTTTATAATGTCATATTTGTTAAAACACAAATAACTTTATTACATATATACATATAGCGTATTTATAGACAAATGAATTTAAGTAGCCTGTAGTGTCCAGTAATTATTATTTACGGACTAAATTTAAAAGGTGCCCTATAATCCTTAAAAGAATTCTGTTTGCATATAATATGCTTTTGTCAGTAATATTTTTTGTCAATAAATGCATAGTACATATGTATTAGTAAAACTGGAAATGAATGTTAATTTTTTTATTAATACTTGGAGAATTATTTTTTATCTAACAAGTGATTGGATATGACCTGTCCACCTTTTTGTAAACTCTTTCAGAATAATCACATGGCTTAAAAATAACATATTTGGCAAGTCCTCTTTCCATCAAAAATATAAATTTATTTCATTATGTTCTGATGAAATAAAAATGAATACTACAAATCATCGTGATAGAAAGTACAATAGTAAGGTAGTCTAAGCTTTAAATTTTATTATTCATGATTTTTGGTTGGTGCGGACTCGCATTTGCTCATATTCCTTGCTCTAGATTTACTTTTTTTCCAAAAATACTCCTGCACAATTAACAGGTTGTATTCTAAATTATCATAAATATCAACATGTCATTCACTTTTCTCAGTCTTTTACTTTCAGATCAAATATTAACTAAATTTTAATCTATTAACCCATCTATGACACTTTTTGACATTTAAAGTCCAGTTTGTCTTACAATTGTTATTAAATGGAATAGTTATGATATTTAAAAATAAATATATTTTGAGTGAATTTTTACAATTTTAAATAACTGCAAATTACGCATTTTTACTATTAAAATGCATAATATAATACAAAACAAATGGAAGACAATTGCCAGAAGCAGAAATGATCTTTGAAAATGGTCATTAAAAAAAAAAAGCATTCATTTCCCGTTTACCTAGTATAAAATACTTGTTGCTACACTTACATTGCTTGTGTAGCAGTATTAACAAAACTATTCCCTTTATGCATATCGCTCATGATAAAGTACTAGTGTTGAGGCACTTGCAGTTATCTATATTCGCTAAAAAAAAATTGTAAGTGGCTTACAAGATGTTGCTTTATCACGATCGATATACCGTATCTAACTTTTCTTTCATTAAATGTTTGTTTTTTAGAAACCGTTGTGAATACATCGCAATTTTATCCACTATTTGCTTCATTGCATTTGTGGTATTTTACAATAATTATTTTGGAACCGGCAAACTAGAACAGATTGAAAAACCAGATAAGATAAAAACTCAAAAAACCAAGAAGACCAAAAGGAGCTGAGCCTATTGTTTTTTAAATATACAAATGTGTTTAATATTCTTTTGTAGAAAGTAAAATTATCTTTGCAGAAAATCAAAGTGTTTTTATTTAAACTCGAACACCCAAAAAATATATCATGACGATTATCACAGGCATTTGTATTATGCTTTGTTTTATTTGTTATTAATTTAGAATTTAAATTTGAAATCATTAAAACTATAGAACTTTTTGTAACTAAATATTATTAAACTTTAACTCTAGTACGCTTTTAGGAACGGGTTGTAACATATGTAAACTCTTTCCCAACAAAATATCATCATGTATAGTAAATCTACTCGACACTGGTGTCTTTGGATTGGTTTCTTTCAGATTATGTTTTTGTCCGCCTCTGTAGTGTAATGGTCAGCACGCTCGGCTACCGTTCTGGAGGTCCCGGGTTCGATTCCCAGGGGGGTCAAATAAATATAAGTGATTTTTTCACTGTAATATTTATCCAATATTACCCAGGACTGGTACCTGAAGCGGAGGGCTGATCACCTTTCTTTCGTGTGTAAACGATCAAGATAACACTGTGTTCATATGAAGCAGTGCCCTATGCACCATTGGGGTGCGGATAAGGGTTTTATTATTATTATTATTATCCTGTTGGAGATGAACCCAACTGGCGTTGATGATATTTAGCTGGAAAAGGATTGATATAAGTAGATGTTGAAAATATTATAACTAATTTCTGTTATTCACAATACAATTATTATAATTTATTTATATTACATAGATGTTTTGTGGATTTGAACCTCTAGTTCTGGCATTCAAGATTATAGAAATAAATTATAATTTTAAATAAAATTACAAAAATAACTTTTTTATGCTAGCACTTGAAGTAAATTGACCAGTAATCATATCACGCCAGCATCAATTGAGTTACAATATGCAAATAAGGACTTAAATTCAGTAAATAGTCTGCACTTTGTTCTATTTTTTTATATTTTTAAATATTGATATGTTAAAGAATGGATTTAAAAATAATATAATTATATGACACACTTCACTGAAAATAGTAAACAATTTTAAAATACTATTTAAAGTTGTAACACTGGTTTCCAAGCAGCCGGTGATCCGTCAACGGTGGCAAATAAGTTATTATATTCATTTCTAGAATAAACTAATTAATTTTACTTAAGTAAATTAGAAGTACGTATGAACTATTATAAATAACAGTGTTTATCAGCTATATCAGTGGCTGCTTGGTAACCACCTTTTGAATAGACAATATGTAAAGACGATAACCCCTGTGCACACGACACAACAGCAACGCGACAAGAATTAAATACATATAGTTTATCATTGACATTCTCACATGGAGAAATATTGAGTCATATTAAAAGTCTCTGCGGTTTTTTGGTACATTTTTGAACAAAAATTTTCTTTATTGAAAATGAAATTTAATCAAGTACGTATTGGCCACTATTATTGTGACTTTGTGTATCTTCATAATTCCATCGGAATAGAACTTCTATGGTTTATCGTTGAAAAACTTGGTCAAGAGATTTTTAGCGACTCTTTGGTCAACCAATTTTTTACCATCAAGAGATTTTTACAAAGACCAAAACAAGTAGTAATCAGACAGTGCAAGATCCGGACTATATGGTGGATGCATCAAAACTTTCCAACCAAGTACCATCAATTAGTTCAGAGTCATCAAAGATGTGTGTGGCCGGGCATTGTCATGATGGAACACAAATCCCATTCTGTTGGCCAATTCTGGTTGTTCTTTCTGGATTGCTTCGTTCAAACGGTCAAATAGTACACAATACAGAATTGCATTGATGGTTTCGCCAGGTTACAACTCATAATGGACGACTCCCTTCCAATCCCACCAAACACTCAACATAACATTGTTTGCCGATAATCCAAGCTTTGAAGTTGTTTGTGGAGGATCAATAGCCTTTGACCATTATCACATGCATTTGATATTCTCGTATTTCACCCACTTTTTATGGTTTTTAATGATTCGCTTCAAAAACGCTTCAATCTCGTTGCATTTCAGCAGCATTTCACTATGGTAATTCGGTCAATAAAATTTATTTGCGTTAATTCATGTGGCACCCAAACATTGGCCCTATTTTTTGTAGGTTGCTCTTTTCAAATGATTTCAAACTGCCATGTGGTTGATGTTTAGTGTCTCCGCTATTTCTTGACAGCTTGCATCTCAGTCTTGCTCCACCAGTTTCAAAATTTCATTGACTTTTTGTATGATTAGTCGACCAGAGGGAGATGCATTTTTGACATCGAAATTTAGGAACGGGATCGAGCAAACAACTCCTGGGTCCTTCTTTTACTCAAAGCATTCTTACCGTACACTTCATAAAATTTTCGGCAAATTTTTCAACATTTTTATAGTAAAAAGGCATCACATAGTGTATTTCTTCTGATATTTAATTCATTTTCAAATCAATATAACTTTTTTAAAAAGCAATGAAATAATTTTTCCAAAAATGTAGACTAAAATGTCCCCTTTTAAGCACATGTTCATTTCAAACAATCGGGTGAGTGTTGCCTGATATATGGGCATCAACATCATCTAGTGGCAAAAAACCGCACATACTTTTTATATGACCTATGAATATGCAACAGATTAGCTTCTCTTTTTGTTGTTAAATATTTTCAGATATCATTATGGCCGAATATAGCAGGCTGAACTACGTGCCCTCATTTATCAATTTTGGAGATTGCACAGAAGTCGTCGCACATAAATAATAGGGGAAAATAAAGTCAAATATTTTGGTAGACCATCGGATTCAATTAATGTTATTTATTCAGTATCCAGAGAAAGAAACAGATCTTTTGAATCTCAAATGTTGTTATTTAGCCTTGGTGTGATAGAATTTATCACATTCCGATCCGCAAAAAATGGATTCGCTTGGCAATAAATAATGTACCATTTCATTTGGAAAATTTATCTCTTTAAAAAAATATTAAATCTACCATCGTGACTTTATGGCTAAATGTTAATTGAAGCTTAGCTTTCCAGGGGACAATATCTAAAAAAAAAATGTGTGGATCTGCAAAATCTATACAATTATCGGGTTATGTTTTGCTTTTCCACTCTATATTGGATATACGAGGTCTGTTCAAAAAGTATCCGACCGTAATTTTTTTGGCAAAGCAAATAACGCTTTGAAGGCGGAGCTTAGATGTGGTTTTTATGAATAAAAGTGGGATACTTTTTGAACAGAGCTCGTATAAAGATTCGGTTCATCGTTTTGCATAAAATCATATCTTTACCTATTCTAAGTAGTGTAACGCATTATTTCTATTCAAATGATTCAACTAATTCGCATCATTAACACGATACTTTGATCTTACCTCTTGACGTACAGGGGCGATTAAAAAAATAAGGTCATTTAATTATTTTTTCATACAAAATCACATTTCTTCGCAGTTTGAAGTATATCGTTGGAAAGCTTAAAGCTGTGTCTATTTTTCTAAGTAGTCTCTTTCCCACTCTATGACCTTCCGCATCCGCGCCACTAGCTTTTTGATCACGTTGTCGAATCAGTCTCCGCCGCGACGCAAAGTAATCAAGTGACTTCGTCCTACACTACACCTTATCAGACCGGAATTTTTGGCATCTCAGGTGTTATTTTTAAGCGCGGGAAGCATGTGGTAGTCACTTGGGGTAATGTCTGGGCTATGAGGGAGGTGGCCAACGAGATCCCAACTAAATTGTTTGATGAGAGAGGTCGTGTTTGAGGTTAGCGTTCGTCATCGAGCTGTCTACGGACTGACCTGGTGGACACCTTGCTTGCAGCAGGTTGCACCTAGGGTTTCTGTCACAATTGTGTTTACGAAGATTTTGCCATACTCTGTCATCTCATTTAGGGTTATCCTTCAATTACTGCATCACTTCATCAATTTTAGCCATCATTTCATCGCACATGCTTGATATTCCAGACCGCTCCTCGTCCATTTACTTTTTCCTATACATTTCCACTGATGATGACAAATGGTTAAAAATTGTATCACTGAGCGCAGTTCACGCCTGGCAAGTGAGCAGTTCCATCGCAGGCGGCAGCTAACCTTCCGATTGACCTCGGAATGGTGCCATTCGGTAGAGGGAACCAAGGAATACAGAAGCATATTTCGTTTTGTCGCAGCATTGTTAGAGACCTTATTTTATTAATCACCCTCGTGTATGGTTTAATATGGAAGAGATTTATCCATTTATATCCTGTGAATAGGGATTGACATATTTAAATGATATGTTGAGAATCGTTAATTTATTTGCAATAATAAAATCGTTTAATTAAAATGGAACTGTTTAAAACTCCTTTGTGAACTATTATTATTTTATTCTTAATAAATTATGGAATCATAAATCGAGATTCATTTTTCTATGAAGATAGTCCAGGAGAAAATCAGTCGATTTTATTTTTACAAATAAACCTCAAAATATAGCAAAATCGCATTGATATTATATTTAGAACTAATGTGGGCATGTGACTAAGTAAACCAACAAAAAGTTTGTTAAATTTAAATTATTAAGGACACCAGTTACAGATATTATACGAGTGTGATGGAGTTTGCTGGAAAGGAAATATTAAATAATACGCACATTAAAGTTTAATGTATTTTATTATAAATCATGTAATATTAGCAATTACACGTCAGTGCCAGTGGCGAAAAAAAGAATAAAGATATATTAAAAAAAAAGAAATAAACTAAAAGAAATGAAATCATTACTGCCGTCACTGTTTAATGGCAAACAATAAAACCTTTGTTATATTTGTGATAATGTAATTATTTTACAGTATTGAACGCACAACGCATAGGTATACATTTATTAGACAATAATGAGTAATAGTATTCGCCATAACTTCCTAAGTATTTTAAATGGGAATTTTTGGGATAGGATGGGTAAATGGAATTATCCGGGAGATAGGTGGGTTGTTCGGGAGAGGAAGGGTACATGTAGGGGGGTTGTGTAGGAGGCGGACACATATATTAATTGAAAACATGAAGCAACTACGAACATATAAATCTGCTTAGCAGATTATAAGATGGAATGGTGTTGTTTTAATAGGTTGATATATAATAGATATCGCAGAATCTACAGCAGTACATGGTATATAGACCATGATTAATATTACTTAAAATAGAAATTGTCTTCAAATGCTCACATTGACTGTTAATAATGAGTAAGTTAATCCTTTGACTTTATTTTTTTTCCAAAGAGAAACAGCAAAAAAATGGAATTTTAGAAATAAAAATTTATCATCCATATAAGAGTAGAAATGACCAACACCAAATTAGAAGTCAAAAACATTTGAAAAGTGCTTTTGTCCATTAATCTCTCGAGAAAATAGTACAAACATCTTCGACTCCATTTCTTTTTCAGTAGAAAATTATTTTAGTCAAACTATCTTAGAATCTATATCATATAAAATAATTGTAACAAAATTTATCATCATAAAATTATTTTGAAATATTAATAAATCAAATCTGAAACAACTAACAAATCTTTTCAAGTGTACCTGAGTACACTAGTAGTATATCGAGACATTATGTTACGTTTAACGGCCGATACCAAACTCCTTGGCATCGTCCTCGGTAATATCGCCGTACTGCCAAATGGCATAGTGGTTGGTCTTGGCAATTTCCTGGGCTGCCTTGTATTCGGCGATGATTTTCTGCAGTCTTCTGTCTCGCCTGTTGTCCACCAACAGCATTCCCTCGCTGATCAGATTCTTGGCAACGTCGTTTCGCTGGCCGTCGGTCAGCGTCACCTCCGGCACGCCCTGCACGCGGCTCTCCACGTTCAGGAACAAGGTCTTGTTGAGTGCCTCATCTTTGATCGCCTTCACGGCCATCTCTCGGTAGTCTGCGTCTACGGGCAGGGTGATGCAGGCTAGGGTGTACTCGGTTGCATAAGCCTTGTCCGTCGTGTACACGGATGGCAGGGTAGCGCAGCTAGAACTGTTGAGGATCTGAAAGTGAAACAATTCATTAACAACTCTCTAGTCCACCCGCTGCGTGATGTAATTCTCATATGACTATAATGGATGTGACAGTTACCTCTCTGTTTCCATAATCAATGTACAGAACGGATATCTTGGGGCCTTGTATCTTCTCTACTTTCGCTCGGTACCATTGGTTGTCCGAGGTAAATCTAGCTGCGCAGATATCCCCGCGTTTCGGTGTGTATGCTCCGGGCAATGGCGGATTGGAGCTGAATTCTTGATGGATCTTCTCCATCAGAACTTCTAGCTTCGGTCCATGTTCCACATGCTGGGCGTAGAAATGGCCTTCATCAGTAACTTCTGTGATCAGAACTTTTTCGAGATTGACCTTGCGTTCTTGTACCCTGTCTTCAGCGGGGCGCTCTTCGTCCTTCGGAGGCTCGACATAATCTTTCCACAGGCCTAGTTGTTGACTCTTAGCATAATCTTCTGCAGCCTTGAGAGTGGACTTATGTTCGGTAGATCTTTCAGCAGTAGAGTGCATCTGGGCTAAGCCAGCACTGACTAAAGCTACTGATAGGTTGACATCATCAATCCAAAGCCAACCAATGAAGTTTCCAGCTTTGTCCATATTCTCAATATTGATAGAGACTTCACGTTGAAGGCACTTTTCTTTGGTGAAGTTTAACGCTTCTTCCCCAAAGGGTTCCGACTCTTGGAAGGCTCCTCCGTTTATACCGGGCCGAGCACCTCGTGGGCATGTAATGCCAGCTAACAGAAAAGTGAGGAGACGGCTATCCTTGGGAATAAAGAGTCGAAGTCTGGACCCGCTAGCCACAAATTCTACGACAGCTTCCAGGCGCGGGTGGCGTTGGAGACCACCCAAGGATAGTTTTGCCATGGCAACATCGCCGCTAATGTTAGGTACTTTGCGCACAGGAATTTCTTTTTTGGCATGCACACCGATTGCTGCTTTGATAGCCTTCATTTCAGCCTCAATGAGTTTGTCGTAGTGAGCGCTTCTTTGATCATCATCTTGCCTGTAGCGCACGACGGTTGCAAGTCCTTTCAGAACAAGTTCATGAGCAACATTACTGAAATTTTGGATGAAAACAATATGATAAAACATAATAGAAAAACAAAAATGGTGTTTTACAAATATCTTGTCACATTAAAAAATGATTGACTTACATTTTGCCAATGGTAACAGTGCAACAGCTCTTTTCTGGGAGATTTTCTCTTGCTGGTTGGATATAATCCACAGAAACATTGACTCGTTTTCCAATAAGCAGTTTCCTCAGAAATTCTCGAGCCTCAAACATCCATGGGATATCGTACAGAGGTCTGAAACCTTTTAGCCTTTGAGCTTGTTTACCATCCTCCTCAGTGGTTCTAAAACAACACAAATGTAACATTACCAGTCACAAATTTTAGATATGAAATATATGACAATTATAATTTTTTTTATAATCATACTTACTTCTCTTTCGGAGGCCTGACGCTGGAAAGGAAAATCTTTTTCATTGCACCATTTTGTTGCTTGATGGTTAATGCATCCCCATTAATTATTTCCATTACAAGCCCAGAAAACTCCTTCTCTTTAATTGGCACTGCCGGAGCAGAAGTTGGCCAATTTTTCCAAATACGCAAATGATTTTCTTTGGCGTATTTTTCCGCAGCACGAAGAGCAGCAGCTCCTGATAAGAAAAGAAACAAACATTGTGACTTGTGGACATGAGTATCTATGAGGTATCCATATGTAGTGAAGTTTAGACTGGAAGAATGAACAGTATTCCTGAGCACACTATTCTGGTGTATAGGGTATTGTATATGTACAATGAAAGACAAGTGATCACTGAAAGCAAATAGCAAACCTGATTTCAAGTAGGCGATGGACCAGTCAACGCATCTGGCGAACCCTTTCCTCAGAAGTAGTTCTGCAATATTACCATTGGGGTGAACAATAGTTCCCACAAAATTGTTGTTGTTGATCGACTCCAGAATAATTTCTACATCTCTCTGTAGCAATAGAGACTCCACGAAGCATTTGGCCTCCTCTACAAGGGGATCATCCGAGGAATGATCTGGTTTTCCAAATGCATCCAGCTTTACACCTGGACACTGTTGACACAAACAAAATATTCATTATTTGATTTGAAAATCTATGAAACTAATAAGTATATTATAATGTCCAGCATGAAACTTACCCTGATGCCAGAAATCATGAGAGTGATATACAAGAAAGTATTATCTTCAGGCATCAAGAAGGCTCTAACAGTAGATCCATCTCGAACGTGTTCAATGATAGCTTTGATCGGCTGGTAGTTGAACTTGGAAATGTCTCGATCATTTGTCCATTTGATCTTCCTGACATGGTCCTGGAAATAGCTTCATACATTAAGACAGATCCTTTTTTTCAATTTGGTGAGAGCGCTTACCATAATTAAATTAATTTGCCATAATTACAATCTGTGCAGAAAACTAAAAACATTATTTGGTATTTTTTTAGATCTTTTGAAAAGTATTATGACACATAACTTTAAACATACATATCACAATAAAAACTCATTGATTTGAAGTTGATGGAGGCGAAACTTCCCCAAAAAATTATCCCTCTAAAAAACTGATGTGCTAATATTTTTTAAAAGTAATTTTGTATTTTTATTGTTGACAAGATAACAAAAGCCAGTATGAAATTAATTATTTTTTTACTCAATTGTTTTGAATTGTAAAATGGTAAAAAAACAGAAGCTAACATTGCAAGTCATAGCAGTTATTTCTGTCTAAGTATGTAACCCGAAGCCCCGTGATCTTCTTTTATCAAAAGTGCCAACATGACAGTCGCAAACTATCAACTGAGGTAGAGTTGATTTCATAATTTGTCTGTCAAAAATTTGCATTGCAAAAAAAAAATTAATTTCAGACAAAATATTATTTCTAATAATCAAAAATTTTAGACATTGCCTAAGGGATCAAAATTTTGTAGTATTTTTGTTGTTGTTGATTATAGTGAACTTCGAGATAGAGTTGTTTAAATTAGCAAGGTTTTATTGTATTTTATTTCATCTAATGAAAGTTTTTTAGAGCAATTTTTAATATCTAAATACTATAAAAATGTTGCTTACATGTGGATTATCCTGTCCGTGCATGCCTCTCCCGTGAGCTTTAGCAATTTCTTCAATCTTCTGCAAGTTTGCATAGTCTGGAGACTTAGGATCTCCTCGTAGTGATACGAGACCTTCGCCAACGAGCGACTCGACTACATTCTCAGCAGAAGCCATATCTTTGCCGATATATATGAAGCCACTTTCTCTTGTGGCATTAGGTGATTTGTCAGCAGTGAAGAAAACCTCTTTTCCAATTAATTTCTTTCGCAGAAACTCTCTCGCCTCCCAAGCCCACGGTTCATCTTTTGTAGATGATTTTGAGCTTTAACAATGAATATATAAATTAATAAATGAGTAAAGCTACAGAATTGAAATAGGAGATGTGGCTAGGTTTGAGGCGGTCTTTGAAGTAAGAAGTGAGCATACACTAGACGCTCACTAAATGATCGCTTAAACTTACAACTGTTGTTATCTAACCCTAGGTCCTCGCGCAAGCACAATTACCGTCAGCAGAAACAAATGCAAAATATTTCAAGATGATTATTATCTAGTTATCTATCAAGAAGACAGCTAAGTAGTCATGTATACATAATGCAAAGTGCCACTATAACTAGCCAATTGTAGCATAGGATGCATTTTGAAAATGGATGAGTTCATCAGGATTACCAATCAATTCAATCTACAACCAGTCACTGTAATAATCCTGGATTTAAATGAAAATTGACTGTAGTGAATATACTTATGAAGGAAGAAACAAATGCTGTGGGAAAATACAAAGTAAAACAACAAAATGTAAAATATGCGCTGATTGAGTACTTTTATTTAGTTACAGTCTACTAGTGTGAGAAAACAAGCCTTTATATTATTTGAATAAATAGATATTGTAAATCAGTCTGTTGGGGTAGGAAAATTCTCTAAATCGCAGAATTTTTATATTGAATGTTAGCAATCCTTCAATGCATTTGCTAGCAATATGAAACTGACTAGACATCTCACGCTTGCGACAAACAAAAGATATGACAATGTTCTTATCTATAGGTGACATTCGAACAAATCATAATGGTTTCTTGAACTTTGTGAGCCGAACCATGGAAAAACTTTAAAGCAGTATAAATATATCTCATTTTGATTATTAATTTTTGGAGCTGAGGCAAGTTGGCGTAAGATAAACAAGTGACTTTTGGAACCTTTTATATTAATACAAATATAGATTCCTGTTAGATCATACATTACGAAGAATGTGTCTATTTTTATCGCCTTACGTTATACTACAAATGTAATAAAGGTATTTTCTTTAAATACATCACTCTAGTAAAAGAAAAGAATAATAATAGTAAACATGTTCTAAAAATATACCCAAAGTTGATAAGTTTGTCATTTGCCACAAAACTAATGCTATAATCTAAAATACTATGCATTATTAGTTTTTTTTATATTTTATTTATTTATTAGGACCTCATCTTGTTAGAGTACTATATATTATTTTGCATAAGTATACCATATTACAATCTATCCAAATTCTGGAAAAGCTTGATCAAAATGAATTCGATATACTGTCAAGACCAGTTTTTTTATGAATTTATATATAAAAACATTATAATGAACTTTTTACAAAAATTTCTGCTGACATTTCTTGGTAAAAATAATAAAATACTAACTAGCCTTTGTCCGCCTAACATGTTTTACCAGTGACTGGGTTTTGTCATTACCATAATTGTCACATAATTTTTAAAAAGTATTCAAATTCATAATTTTTCACCATTTAGCAAAAATATTAATTATCTAAATTTATTTTGGACAATTTATGGCAAAACACGATCAATAACCATAAAAGGGCAATTATTATAACTTTGTAATTTCTATTATGTGTCTTTTGAGATGTAATTTGTTTTGGAAAATATTTTTTATTGTTTTAATAGGTTGAATGTGAGCAGTTTTTTTTTTTTTAATTATTGATAGAATGGATCTAGAGATTACGTTTGGATTTTTTTCAAATACTAGCCAAGCATAAGAACACTCCTCAATATAATTGGCTGTAGTTAAGTAAATATACTTAATAAGTAAAACCAAACAAAATACACAAAATGTGCCTTGTGATCTGAAAGGCATTATTAAAAAGAAATATAAAATAATTTATGTTAATTATTAATTATATAGATTGTTGTAATCTCCTTGAAAACAATTTAATTTGAATAACAGCTTCATTTATCTCATTGGCGAACAAATGAATTAATGATTAAATGACGGACAAACCACAATACTGAAAAATAAATACATTTAATGACTTTCTTTATCACTTTTAAATAATATATATGAACAAATCACAATACTAAAAATAAATACATTCAATGACTTTCTTTATCACTTTTAAATAATATATACGAACAAGAAAACAAAACATTATCCAAATATTTTATTGCATTAACATAAAGAGGCTATGGCAATAAATGTGTTATTCGAATACATTTTCGATTTAAGTATTTAGAATTGTAATTAAAAAAATCTGATGATGAAACATGTAAAAGTGTTGTTTTATTAAATGTAGGTTAAATCATTCCATCGAATACTTTTATGAAGTTCGAAGTATGTACATAGAGCTCAACCATCACTCATGAGAAAATAAAGGAAAAAGAAAAGAAGGAAGCGAGAAATGGAGTACAGGTATTATAAACAAAATAATGTGGAGAAAACTCACTCATTAGGTCTGCGCTCAAGCTTGGGTGCTTTGACAAAGGCCAAGTTGAGCTGCCTTTCCGAAGGTGGCCCATCTTGTCTAGGCCTGCCTTGTATAGTTACAGAATCTCCAGACAGGACCTTTAGGAGTAAAAAAAAAAATTATGTCCGCCATTCTTTTTCAAAAAAACCAACGTGTAAATAGGGAACATTTAAGGGTAATAAAAGTTAAAGGCATAATAAATATCCAGTAAGCATAATATCAAAGTTGATTTGGATGAATTTAGCTTCAAATTAAATACTTTCAGTAACAATTAAATCATAAAAACCATATGGCATTAAAATTTGTTAGTGATTGTTCAGGTGCCAACTGGGCAAATGGACGACACGATGTGTTATAAAAACTTTCCATTTTTTCTTAAAATTATGATTCGAGATGATATATACATGATGTATTCATTTAAAAAGCAAATAATACCTGTTTGATGGTCCCTCTTTTAATATTAGCCAGCGAAGCGCTCATTGTTGGAGAATTAACCAAAAGCCACGCGATCACTAAGCAGAGTGGTCACCGATTGCGAGGTTGATAAATTTGTGATGTGAGAAATGGTGTGTTGGCCTTTGTGGCTAGATGTGGCTGCGCGCGGCAAACGAATAGGCTTAGTGGAAATAAATTTTTAGAGACCTACCCGTGAAATTTGTTGTAAAATGAAAAGTAAAATCTAAATAAAAATAATCTAATAAAGTTCAGTTAATTGGAAAGTGTTTGGTAAAAACTTGAATATGATGTTAAATATGTTGATTTTTTTGGAAACATGTTTCATATGATAACGATTTGTTTAAAAATACACCTATTTGTTAAAAATTTCCACAAAAAAATGCAAAACGTATTTATTTTAATACATATCACTAAATTAATGTTTTAAATAATTTTGGTATGAATAAAATTAAATAAAGTGTGAATAGCGACAACACACAGCAAATATAAAATGTTTGAATACGATATCTCTACTGGGGTGAATATATATTTTTGGAAATAAACTATTACGACGAAATTATAACGACTCCTGACCCGGCCGCCTTCAAGTATTTGACATACCTGATTGTACCAAATTTTCCTCCGTCTTCCTCTGCTTCTTTTTCCAACAACATTCGCCTCATAAATTTGTTTAATCGTTCTTTCCTCACTCATACGTTTCACATCTCAACCACCTTCGCTACACTAGACCTGGGGAAAAGTTCAACAATATCGTTTAATTATTTTTTAATTATGTTGTTGAGTCTATCATTTTTGAGGAGTAAACACTTATTTCAATTTATACTCACTATTGGTATTATCGTTAGTTGTTCTATTTCTTTAGCAGTATTTTCTGCGATAATTTTTGGGTGAATAGAAACTAGAAGTTCAATGTTATTATTGTTCTTTTTTCTTTTCACTCCAAATGGTAGGGATTCATCAGATACAGAAACAATAATATTTGTTACTTTATTTTATACAGAATCATAATTTGTATTTTAGAAATTAGCAGGAGAAGATAAGCGCCAATTAAAAAAAAACTTTAAAAAACTGGGAACATACAGAAAATACAATCTTCAGGCGCCTAAACAAAAACCTTTTTTCACTCCAATTTCTAAATCTTCACTTCTTCGGGTCTTTATCTGTATAAAATTAAATATATGGCTACCTACAAATATATCTAGCACACTAAATAGCAGGTACATAATGGTCAGTTAGCAGCAACCTCCAGGTTGACCCTTCTGGTCGACTTCGATTATACTTTGTACACCGATAACAACAACCATATTTGAAAATCGTTAGAAGCAAAAGAGCTAAAGTATAAAAGCAAAGTTAAAATTATCTACACTATGTTAAAATATCTATCTATATCGATATATATCGAAGTAATACAGGAGAAAGTGACCAAGTGCATTTTTTACAAAAACGTGATCATTGATTATTTGATATTTTACTAACTTAATATTGCCTTGAAAAAATCCCTAAGGATTTTAAACTTAGAAGTAAAATATTAATGACTTGTTAAAAATGACTAGCTGTATTGATGTTTATTTTCTTGCCTAGCAAAAGTGACTCCTGAACACTTTTTTTGTTATTTGGTCATTTTTTCCTGCACGACTACGATATGTACATATATTTTGTTAGGAAATAGGACCCCGATAATTGTCTTTGGATATTTAAGTTTCAATGTTTATGGTTTGGTTAATCATGGATGATATGCACAGTGCATGTCATTTTTTATTCTATGTAATCTATGGTCTTATTTGTGTATGGTTGGTTTTGACTTCGAGTTTCGATTTCTCGCCTTTTTCGTCTCTTGACACCAAAGAAATCGAACAAATTATATTTTACGTCAGAAAAGATTAAGATAAAAAACATGCACTAAAAAATCTATTATGCGATTCTTATTGAGTATATCATGTTTTAACTGATACGTAGACAATATCTAATAATACATTATATTATGTACGGAGGAAATATCAAACCAGATGTATCATTGTTCCTGCCTCTCAATGAGGATACCACAAGTCGACGAAGTCTTTGGAGGGTCAGTATAACCTGTTTGAAGAATATCTTTCAAAATTATCATTTCCTACATTTCTTTAAGCGCTTTGACACAATGCTAGTACAATGGAACCTCTAGCTACGAACTTAGTTCCGTTCGTAACTAAAAGCAATTTCCCGTAATAAATGATGTAAAATGGGTCTCTCTCAGACTCCCAGAAAATGAAAGCACTCACAATTTTCCATTTTTAACCTGAGATTCTTTTTGCAAACCGATTAAATTTTTCATCAGGTTGTTTGTGTGTTACCTGAGGGGTTCGAAACCCGAAGAATTCGTGACCTAGCTTTCCACTGCACTATTTAATGGTTTAGCAAATATCATAAATATATTTTGAACAATGTAAAATTTTAGTACAGCTTTATTGCTCAGTCATATTAACTTTTATAGCAAAGTTTTAAATCACTTTTTATTATCTATTTTCTGGGCCAATTCTCTAGTCAGAATATACACATTCTCAAATTTACAGTAAAACAATTTTCGATGGATGTAAAAATAATAAAAAGGATGTAAAGATAAACAAAGAGTACCAAAAATATAGCTGATTTTTGCAAAGTAAAATGGATATTGAAGTTATGTTGCGGATAAATGGTGCGCATGGATGTGGTCTGTTAGTCATGGTAGACTTATATAACTTCTATTCTTTCAGCTTACCCTCGAGTGAAAAATTATCATGTTTTGTTCGGCGTGCATCTTGAAAACAAACCCAGATAAATGTACTTGAATACAGAGCTAATAATCCCTTCAACCCATCCGCATATCAATTTTTTTTCAAAACATGTATATAAAGACACTAATTGAATGTATCCCCGCAAGTAAGAAAGTTGCCCTGCCTGGAGGGGAGGTGATATGGTTTGTCAAACAAGGAGGCGCTAATATTTTGCATCTGATAAAACGAGAACAAACATAGAAATAATCTTTAAATGCAGAAAAAGGTACCGCACACTAAACAGATTTCTGTTTGTGGAACAAAATAGTCCAACCAATCACAACGCTCGCGTGTTTGAGGTGTCAACGGCGTTCAAATTCAACCGAGTTAAAATAATAAGCTATTTCATAAAATTATAACTTTTACTGTTTTACCAATAAATATGGTACATAAAGCTATTATGCACGTATTTTATTGTGTGTCTAGATCAGAAATGTGATAAATTAACATGAAAAGTTGAAAAAATAACTCAATAAAACATTATACCTGGGATGTAAAGTTTTGATTTCTAACTGATTTTAGTTGATATTTCAATCAAAAGGATATTTCTATCCTTACAGGGACATGTTTGGTCAAGTGTCGTCAGTAAATTTGTATTAAAATTATAAGAAATAATGCATTACAAAAAGCTTTCTTTACTGATTTGTAGATATCACACGAAAGTATCTTTATAATATGAACTACCACGGATGGGGGCGTGGCTTAAACGGCGGCTGATTTGCAAATGTAAAAACATACCTACCGCCAACGTTTGGCGGCAGGTTGGCGGATGGGTTAACAATCTCCTAAAGGAAATGTATAAAACTATGAAGATTTATGTATATTTTAGGTAAATGAATAATTTAACATCTTATTTTTACAGTGGTGGAATCAACTGTCCCGGCTTCAGCGTAGTATAATTTATGTTTTACTTTTGATTGTCATTATTTATTTACTAGTATCAGAGAAATTCACTGACACTCATGAATCCAGTGCTAACTATTATGAGGTAATGAACTATTATTATTAAAAACTAAAACTTAATTTGTTTTCTTAATTAAAGCGCAATCGCGGAACATCAATCAAAAGTTTAATATTTTGTAAGTGTTATTTTTACCAAGTCTGTAAATATGAAACTGGAATTTGCTCGTAGATGGCTCTAGTTGTCAATGTAGTAGACGGTCAAACCGTGTCATTGACGCTATTTTACTGTGTTTACTTTTGGCAAAGTCTTTTATCTCGCAACAATATGAGTTTATAGCTACATATGTTTTCAAAGTGTTGTACATATTTGGTTTTGTGCCTGAAAACTACGATTTGCAGATAGGATTGATTTTCTGTTACTATTTGAAGAAAACTGCCGTAGAGGGGTTTCTGTTTTCTGGATGTCTTTTCTTCTGGCATCTATCAACACCCGATTGTTGCGTACACCACAAACTCAAAATTAAATAGTTTTAACTCCATCATTGATTATATGAACGCAGGGTGATCAGTCCTGTGCCTCAGATTTTTGGATTGAGAGACAAATTATATTTAATAGAATACAGATGATGTATGAAAAGGGGCTCAAGGTAAAGGTCATTACAGCTCTATGGGAAAATAAATGGAGGAGAAATAGTAAGGAAAATATTGGAGAAGAAAGAGGATAGCAGAAATAGATAGTTGACTCTGGGTTACGTAACCTTGCTCGTACAATATTTAAAAACACTGGCACAATATTTGCATGTAAACACAAGATTCTAAGCAAAGTTTTGATTCTATAAGTAATTTGACTGTTGTATGGGTGTTGTTGACAAATCATGGAGAACACTAGGAATAAAGATTACCTTAATCAAAATTTTTATCAATTTCAATGGGAAATTACAAAAGTCAACCGTTTTAATAACCTCCTTGATTATCAACTTGTCATATCAGTAAGCAACATAGAGAAAATTTTACAATCTTGTTGACCGTATCGTGGTAACTTTTAAGTTTAGATAAATATTGTACTAGTGAGATTTAGCCGGTATACTATACATCATTGTTTGCAGAAGTTATGGTTTATATTAATTTTCACATCGACTGGCAAATTCAGATGTCTATTTAGATGTTAACAGGGGCAGGGGGAGGGTGGTATTATTGAAATCTAATTATCAATCTTCAAGGATTACTATACAGTTTTTTTTCACAGGAAATGTTTAAAAATGAAGCTGACAGTCTACACTTGAAAAATAATATAGATAATTTTAAAGAAATATACCCAGATGTAAATAATAATGTAAATAATGAAGAAATTAATAAAAATGCACACGAGGCTAATCCAGATATTGTACAACAGCAGCAGATCGACCAACCTGATTCCCACTTGTCTGGAATTCAATTCAGTGGTGAGTATTTCATTATAAAAACATTCAGGAAATATTTAGAGAGATTGTGATACAGTGAAACCTCTATCTATCATTTTTAAAGGGACCTATTAAAATAAACCATGAATGCGGGAAAACAATGAATGCGGGATTAAGAAGTCAATACACATAAGATACAATTGAGTAAAGATACCGTTCTCCCAATCTGCATAACAATGGTTAGGTTAAAATTCTAAGCAGAATATAAATTTTAGATGCAAATAAATGTATTTATTTAACAGAACCAAAAAAAAATATGTTTCTTGCATTGCAAATAATCTTTGATGGACATTTGTTTTTTGGCTGTTTTATTTCTGTTAATCAACAGTATATTTCACACTAGTATAGTCACACAAGTTTTTTAGAATTTCTATCCCACACGTTGGAATATTGTCATCGATTGTAACAAAATTGAGAAGAATGTAAAAAAAACAGACAAAATATGTCAAATGTGCAGCGTGATTCAAGCGATGAATGCGGTAAAATGGTAGATAGAACCGATCAATGCGATCTATCTTGTATGAAATGAATTCGGGATAGAAGAATTAAACGACACATCCAGGGAAACGATTATTCGAGGAACGATAGATAGAGGTTTCACTGTATTACATTATCTTACCTGTATATTCTATTATCTCAACTACTTTATGATTTTTTTTTTTTTTCAAAAACATTTTCTTGGTCAAACAGAAAATGTAATAGAATTCTGTAATAAATATTTAAGGAACCAGTTTTGTAATTATTCAGTTTCATAAGTTTATATAATTATACTTCATGCATTGGTCAATTTAATATTCTCTTTGCATTATTTTTAATGTGACCTATTGCGTCTACATATTTATTTTTACGCAAAGTGTCTCACAGAGAATATTGAAAGGTAATAAAAAAAAACACTGCATTGTTTTACATACAGATTTTTTTAGTAACAAATCAAAGTACTTCTTCTTACCCTCAACCACATTCAATAGTGCATGGGGCACTATTGAATTTGGTCACTATTATGTTGATCTTAATTATATAAGGGCAAGTTTATTAGTCTTATGCTTCAGGTGTTATTCCATAATATTAGAGTTTAAAAACAAATTTATGTATTTTGACTCCCAAAATCGAACCTGGGACCTCCAGCATGGTAGCCAAACGCGCTAACACTATGGGGGCAGATAACAATCTCTCTAATCAAAGAACACAAATGCATATTTTACTATGGAAAAATCAAAACCTAATATGTCTTTTATTTCTGCAAATAGACTCCTCTAATCGAAAGCTTTTCGCCATCACTGAAAAACGCTTTGGCCATGTCATTTTCCAATCTAAAATTTTGGCATTTTATTTGTTTACCCGTGAGATTTTATATATTCACTCTAAATTCTGCGCACCATGATTGTATGGAAGTGAGACAGCAATTATGAACTGCTTTCTTCTAATCATTCACACCACGATTCGTGCAATCAATCTGTGAACATGCTACCGACTGATTGTCTGATTGACTGATTGCCGCAAGCTCCGTATTATTATTACATGCGATATTTCTATAAACACAACTCCCTTGGAGGCATGCATGATACTTTGAGTGAGGAAGGTTGAATGTACTTCTAATATTATGGAACATTTTGTCAAGATCAGGATATTTGTCCGTGTGTGCTGTTTTTATCACTCATAATTTATATTGTATAAGTAATGATCATTATTTACAGGACCTGGTAATCCGAGACAGCAAGCTGTGGTGGAAGCATTTCAGCATGCCTGGACAGGATATAAGAAGTTTGCTTGGGGACACGATCACTTGAAGCCAATTACCGGTGGCTTTAATGATTGGTTCTCATTGGGTTTGACTCTGGTAGATGGTCTTGATACTGCCTACATCATGGGCCTCACAGCAGGTATCTAATAATTGTTCACCCTTATCCAAATTACTTCATAACATATTCGCGACTGTATTGAAGATATGTTTGCGAATGTAAAGCATAATTTATCCGTATTCTCAAATCCTGTTAATGTTTGACCTAGTAACGAAAACTCCATACAATTAAAAAATAATAGGCTGGTCTTCATCTCCTGTATCCTACCCTCGCCCGGTTAAAATCTGATTTTGCTATTGGTTTTTGGCATGGGTCTGGAGTGCTGGTAATTTGCTAGAGAATATGATGATTTTAACTGGATGAGGATAGGATATGCAGGGTTAGCACCGATCTAATTATTGTTAGATCAGTTCATTTATTAATTTGTAATTACTTTTAAATGGAGTTTTTGCTACGTCGAATACTAACAGGATTTGTTTATATGAATATTTATCTGCCCATTGAGGGTTGTCAATATGCGAATGTGAATATAGTTGATTGGTTAATGCGAACATTTATTACATCAGGTACTAAAAAAGTTGGTGCAGTCTTCGGTAGAGTTCATTGCAAACACTTTTCACAACTTACAAAGTCTATGTTTTTATTCGAGTTAGATGGTAGATATATGCATCAGTCAATCAGCATGCTTTCCCTTACTTTTGACTTGCGTTTAGATCATAAAGTGTCTTTTTGTTATGAATTTAAAAAAGCTGTGGAAGAATCAAGTAATATAATCTTTGGAATTGAGAATGATTCTGTAAAAGAATGTATTTTGCAGAAGTGCATAAAATGAGTTTTCATGATCATCCCATTTATGAAGAGTTATCCATTTTTAATTACCTGATTTTTACCTACTTTAAATCAGGCACTTATGAAACTATGAATTGTATATTGTCTTGTTAATTCTAACATGCTGATAGTCCATTTTGGGTTATTATTATAATTATCTTCCAAGTTTAGCTTGTTTCATTATCAAAACAAGTATTTCTTTCCATTTTCGTATTAAGAAGTGCGTTTAATTTTTATGTTTATATATTTTCTTAAAAATAAATGATTATTTACTTGATGTGTCAGTAATATCAAACTTGTCCAAGTCCAGCCATAATCTGACAGTCAAGTCTTGAAAATTTGGAATGTGAAACTCGTGTTTTTGTGGACCTCTGTATTTTTATTTGAGCATATCAGAATTTAATGATTGCAATCCTAAATTTCATTTGGATTTAGACAAGCTTGTTATCACAATTAGAATTTTGTTTTATTGATTTTTGTTTCAATGGGGAAATTCAGTGTTTTTTCTTTTCTATTTTTTAGTTTAATTGTATAGACATCAAAACATTTTTTTCTTCTTGTTTTTGCATAAAAACTTAAAATATTTGTATTCTTATTATATATATACATTTTTTTCTATTCTATACTATTTTCAGGTAAACCTAAGTGGCTTGTATTAACCAAACCTAGAAGCTTTTACATATAGTCTGTGAAATTAACCATGGGACCACATCCCGATTTCAAACAAAGTGTCAGAATAATTTATTCAATTTCAATTTCTTTTTTTTTTAATAAATACTACTGCTTTAAAATTTGAAACATCACTTCAACCTGCATGAATTCATTATCGTGCCCCTGGTACTAATGGTATCATAGCTGAGGATTTTAATATCTCTCGATAGCTGACGGAAGGTGATAAATGATCTAATTCCTGCGATTAATCATGACAAAAGGGACTTAGGAAGGGTGCCATGAAAACTGGATTTAAAATCACATATAATTTTATCACATTTTTGGGTTTTGCCGTACAGGTACATACTCGATTTAAAAAAAAAACAATATTCAATTTGATGTAGCACTGAACTTCCTCGCTTCATATGTTATTTAAAATCCTATTCTGCATAAATTCACCAATTTATTATATTTACTCTTTGCAAGATGTTATGTATGTCTGTGTTTTTAAAATATGGATATGAGATATATGTTTAAAATTTATTCGTAGAATATAAAGAAGCCAAAGAATGGGTCGCCACAAAACTTTCCTTTGACGTTAACAAAGATGTTAACCTCTTTGAAGTGACCATCAGAGTACTTGGTGCACTTCTGAGTAATTATCACCTTTCAGGAGATGACATGTTTCTAGAAAAAGCTGTAAGTAATAAATATCAAATATAGTGATTATATATGTTGACGTTTTGTATACTGGTAGCTTATCTTTAATATTGAAATGGTCTCTAGATCGATCTGGGTGAACGTCTGTTGCCAGCATTCGAGACTCCATCGGGAATTCCGTATTCCGATGTTAATTTGGCCACAAGACAAGCGCACTCTCCCAAGTGGTCTCCAGATAGTTCCACCTCTGAAGTTACTACAATACAACTAGAGTTCCGTGACCTTTCTAGAGTATCCAATGACCCCAGATTCGAGGTAATTGCATATTATATTGTTTTACTCACCTTTCAAATATCAATAAATAACAACCGCACTCTCCCAAGTGGTATCCGGATAGTTGCACCTCTGAAGTTACTACAATACAACTAGAGTTCCGTGACCTTTCTAGAGTATCCAATGAACCCAGATTCGAGGTAATTGCATATTATATTGTTTTACTCACCTTTCGAATATCAATGAATAGCCCATCTTTGTTGAACCAGTTTGTTTTTTTTACCTGTTGATGAGAACATCTGTAATTGTCGAAACTTGTCTACCATCAATAAACACAATAGTGGTTTTATTTTTTATATTGTAATAAATAACCCCGTAAATTGTCTTTAAATAAAGCAGTGTAATATTTCCTCAACAGAAAGTTGCTTCTAAGGTCTCGGAACATGTTCATTCCCTCGGCAAAACGCACGGTCTAGTTCCTATCTTTATCAGCCCAATATCGGGCCAATTTGTGACCTACTCCACCATCACTCTCGGGGCCAGGGGAGACAGCTATTATGAATATTTGCTGAAGCAGTGGTTGCAGACTGGGAAAACCATAGATTAGTATGTATTTTACACAGTTAATTACATAATTTCCTCTATATATATATATATATATATATATATATATATATATATATATATATATATATATATCTATCTAATCTATTTTTATGAATAATATTGAATCCTAAATCATGACAAAAAAAAAGATTATTAATGATAAGATGCTTGTCAGTTTAAGTTCTCCATGTTACTTTGTCATATTATAAATTAAAAATGTCTGTAAAAACAAACTGTTTTCTTGTTTCTATTTTTTTGTTTATTTAATCTAAGGATTTCAGTTACTTTTATTTTCATCGGGTAAAATATAACATTATCAATATTTCACACTGTTAATTCAACATTTATAATTAGCAGTGTTTTTTATAGGAATACATAATACACAAACTATCTCATTCTTAGCTGTTAAATAGACTTTGAGAATGTGGACTAAAACAAGCCACTGTATTCATCTTATATTTTTATTTGCTGATTTCAAAATATGTGCACTGTTTGTTTACTGACTAATATTTTTAAAATTTTTAGTCTTCGTGATGATTATCTTTTGGCCATTGAAGGAGTACAAGAATTACTAGTCAGACGAACGTCTCCCAATAAATATGTCTTCTTGGGAGAACTTATTTCTAGTGGTAAAACACAGAAGGTTAGTACTTGATTTTCATTTTTCGGCATTAGTTTTTGGTTAGGTCAAAAGTACTTCCTTTTTAGTTGTGTGTAAAGCATTTTAATTAAGAATGTGGGCCTGAAAAAGACTTTTAGTTACTATGATGTAATTTGGCACGGTATGCTGCCCCCTCAATAAAGAAACAGTTTCGCTTTCGGGAGCAGCTAGTTACATTAGGCAATAATTAAATTAATATAATTTGAAATAGGGAAAAAAAAGAAGGTAGTATTATGAAAGGTCCTCCAGGAGCATTGTGTAGTTTGTACGGGAGCTGTTTCCTGACTAACCGCTTTGGGCCGCCACCATCGCCTTGTATTTACATCGCAGCGGGCGGTACGTAAGGGTTATGGTGGGAGAACAGCCTTCGGTTGAAATATGCGGATCACTCCCGGTGGACCGATTATATATGCGAACAGTAGCTCAATAAACCAAGTAAGCATTACGAGCTTTGAACTAGCACAGTACCGGTCTCTGAGTAGTAAAATCCAAATAACTTCGAAGCTAATGCCAAGTACCAGTCTCTAACGGTGAACTTTCCTGAATCAAGTGGTCCTTACAACATCGCTACCATTAGGACTTGCCTTTCTCGTGCCGTAGAAGAGACCAACTCCTGTGTAGTTTTATACAGTCTTGTACGGACGGGGACTTATTTACTATATATGTATTCTTCAAATGTCTAGTATTTTTTCCTGCTTTGGCCATTTTCTCCATTTTACCAAGTACACATTTATTATAATAATTATTTTAAAACTGTTACTTGAGTATAATGAGTTAGGATCATCAATGAATCATTACATTTTATTCCAGTAAGTTATTAATAAGTTGATAAGATGTTTTTTACATATTTGTGTTTCTCTTTTTAGGAATTGAAACCAAAAATGGATCACCTAACATGTTACCTACCCGGAACATTAGCATTAGGTGTGAAGAATGGGATGCCCGACTGGCACCTCAAACTTGCTGAAGATCTCATGTACACCTGTTACCAAACATACGCCATGAATCCGACTTTTCTTGCACCAGAAATTACTTATTTTAATTTACAGGTTTGTAAACAATATTTTTGTTTCAAAGATACAGTAGGCACCCAAATACCCCGAGTCGCATGTACCTTTTTGTGAATCAATAAAGTATGTCTAAATGCTTCTCCTCTAAAACTGCATTTTATGAGTTATCATAATATTCAAAGGATAGGTCGATGTTAGTCCTATGTATTCTAAAAGTCTAGATGAGCCAATTATCCTGTGATTTAAAAAAATAGACACTTATTAGCACGTTTTTCTTTTAATTCTTATTTTTCTGTACAAATTGCTTTTTTATCTTTACATATTTTTTTATTGTATATGAAAGACCGCTGTATAAAAATTAAAACAGTATAAATATAAATATATTTATTTTTTTTATAGCTATAGAAACACATCAACCGAGCTGTTTTTTAAAAATATTATATTGTTTGACCATTCTTGGTCTAGTCGAAAATAAATCAATGTTATTTCTGTAGTGTCCTACAGTGTACATACATACATACTTAAAGTGTGTGTTCAATCTCATAGGGAACATTGATATTTATTTGTGAGAGGATATTTTGTGCATCTACATTACTATTGGTTTAATATAATTTTGTGAAGAAAAGTTAATGAGGCAAAAGCTAATGAAAAAAAACTGTGAGGTAAAAAAAAAGACTTTCGGCAAGTTTATCTTACAATACCTACCGAAAAGAACAAGAAATCATTTGAAATTCCCAACATTTGTAGTAAACCCCCCTATAACGTTTAGAAAGGTGCCGCGTTATCGGAGGGAAAGTAACAGGAAGTTAATGTTTTAAATTGTATTTTTATATTTTAGCCAGTGAAACTGAGTCATTAATTGAGTCATTAATAATTTGAAATACAATCTAAAAACATTAACCCCCTATAAAAAACCCTCTGATAACTCGGTACCTATCTCAAATTTATATTTACTATACAGGGGTTTACTGTGAATATATTTTGTTAGTAAGATCACATACATAATAAATATTTTTTTTCAGAATGAAGTTTCTACTGACATGTATGTCAAGAGTAATGATGCTCATAATCTTTTGCGGCCGGAGTACTTAGAAAGCTTATGGTATTTATATCAATTGACGGGAAACACAACTTACCAAACATGGGGTTGGAAAATATTTCAGGTATGTAATAAGATAAATTTTGTATTGAATATGAGAGGTATACAAATAAAAACCTAAGAGTCCTCCTCTTCGCCTTATACTCGCCTATCTTCTGCAACCATCATTAACATTTCGGAGAGTATGGACCTCATTGTTCAATATGTATTAGTATAATCAAAATTAGTATGAGCAAGACGTTGCATTTTTGCACTTATGCAATGGGTTTAATTGAAAATAAATTAATTCCAGTGTTTGCAGTTGATAATTATAGTTTGAGCATATTTTTAATGTATGGACTCATTTCAGGCTTTTGAGAAATATACAAAAGTACAAAACGGATATACGTCCATTGGAAGCGTGAAGAATGTGGATAATACTCGACCCCGTGATATGATGGAGTCTTTCTTCTTAGGAGAAACTCTCAAGTATTGTTATTTGTTATTCAGTGATGACAAATACACGTTGGATTTAACCAAATTTGTCATCAATTCTGAAGCGCACATTTTACCCATACGGGAAGACTAGGAAAAACTTGTATTTTAATATAAACTTACTTGCACTTTATAATTTATTAAACTTGTTGTTAAAAAAAGATTTTTTATTACTTAACTAAGCAATATTTGCCTCTTCCAAATTCATACAGCTTCTCGTACATACCGCTGATTATTCCAACTCCTGATTATTTTATTATTACTTTACTTTGAAAATTTAATTAACACACAGGAAAGGTATTTCCTTCTAACATTTTATGGAATTTGTATAATAAAAGCTAAATCATTGGCGTCGATTGATGCTTAACCCTTCCCTTACGGTGCTAAAAACTTCAGCATGTACCGGTGATATGTATTTTGTACACCATATGAAAAAATGATTTAAAAACGGGAAATATGTGAATATTCCTAAATGTTCCTTAAATATCTTATTCTTTTGACTTTTTTTTAACCATATCAATCATTTATTTATTCTGAATATTAAATAAATTACTAAAAAGAAGCTGTTCTTTTAAAACGCTAGTAAAACTTAAAGACAGTCAAAATGGCGGTATTTTGCTAATTTTTGAATAATTTGAATTTTTTGACCACGCGTATGCAATATGGGTTAGTGTTACCCGACAGGTACTCTGCCCGCGTATTACGTATGTACAATGAGGTATGGCGGTAAATGCTGTCAGTTACCTTTCTTGCAGGATTATGAATTATTTTCGACAGTATTGTGACAAAAAATGTTAATGTTAGGTGTTACAAGTGACATTAAAAAATTAAATGACATTGAAAAACAAAAAGTATTCTCAGTTATTTATTTCTACAAATTCATGTAAAAACAATATATGGGTATGTAATTTAGAATATTGAATTTTCTGTGTATTATATTATAGTGCAACGATTCACATCAATCGCAAACTCCAAACACCCCAACAAACACTTCTCTAAATTAGATTCTGCTTCTTCTGTAATGATAACGGGGTCTGCTTTTTTTACATCTTTCTCTTTATTTCCATTAGGATCCACGGTAATCTGAAACAAAATATGAAATTTATTTAATTAATAAATAGTATTTAATAGATACATAGCTTTCTGTTTTTTTTTATTTATTTATTTTATGTCATTCAAGATTGTATTTTCTAATAGTGAATTGTTATATACTTGTGTTAAGGTTACAGATACACATGCTACTAATTAAGCATGCTTAAGATATGTAAGACGAGCATGCTCTCTAGCGTATATATTTGATTGAAATAAGCGTGCTCGTTTACAAACATCGATACTCGCGTGCTCATAAGCAAACCCGTTCAGAAGTGCTCAAAGCTAATAATGGCATATCCAATAAGACCAGACTGTAGTGTATTGGGTGTGGTCCTGTGGTTAGTGTTACGGACTTTGAGCATTTGGGCTCTAGTTTCGAGCCTACTCTTTAATTTCAGATTTCAATAATGGGTCGCATAGTTGAAATATTTGTGTATTTAATAAGAACCTAAACAAATTCAAATACATTAATAGAATGTTTATAATAACATTAAAATGATAGCTAGGTCACCTTGTCCATTTCATTTTCCGTGTTTTCTTTTGGAACAGCATTGGAAACTATATCACTGGCTTCCATTGCCTGAGCTGTTTGCTGTGGAACAAAGAAAAAAATCAGTAAAAGGAAAAAAATAAAAATAAATAATATAAATATATATATATATATATATATATATATATATATATATATATATATATATATATATATATATATATATATATATATATATATATATATATATATATATATATATATATATATATATATAAATATATAAAGGTAAAAAATCAACTACCATTATATTGCTATGAGTCACAAGGAGAAGTGCCATGAGAGACTTCAAAACCGACCATTACTCGAGAGGGTGTGAAATAATACAAAATTGTATTCTTTTCTGTTTCCATTGTTCAAATATAAATAATATACTAACCTCGCTTTCAGTATTGATATTAGTACCGTCTTCAGCGTTATCCTGGCTCATTGAGTTGCCAGATTCTTCTGGTCCCGGATTTTTATTTAATTGTGGATTCTCAACTTGATCCGCTTCCCCGGAATAATCTTCTTGTACGTCCATAATGGGTACGAAGTATTTTCTGGAAGCCCTTCTCTAGAATAAAGAATCACTGCTTACAAGCCTATTGCTCCTGGCAGAATGACGAAATTCAGAGAAAAATTAAATTTAGTTTTGAAAATAATTTGCAACGCCGATATGATATGCAAATTTATGATTTGCAAAAATATGATTTTAATGTTTGAATGATGATCATTTTGAAGCTCACATTCTTGTGTAACTCTTTGCAGATGTGACATTTTCATTCTGATAAATATTTTATGTAAAATAATATGTATCAGCAGTTATTTATTTTAGTGTTGACTTTCATAATTTCTGAGAATATTCAGTTTTATGAGAAGGAATTTATGAATATACCGTAGAACGGGGCTACTTGAACTTTGATGTGTTCCTTGAGCCCAGTACAAAAAAATATATAAATCTATTGGTCTACAATAATGAACGTATCGACATGATTCATTGTTTCCCTGACAGGTGACACTTATAGTCACGATACATCGACACCATGATCTAAATATTTTTTTTTTGTACTGGGCTCAAGTAACACATCAAAGTTCAAGTAGCCCCGTTCTACGGTATGCATATTGTTATCTAACACTCTCTTCACTCCTCACATTTGCAAATGTGCTATAGTTAATATATTTGAAAAACATCTATGTAATCAAATTTAATACAGAGTCACTACTACTACAAAAATTGCTCTATAATATATATATATATATATATATATATATATATATATATATATATATATATATATATATATATATATATAAATTACAAACAAAAAAAACTGTATGAGCGTTTTGCAACCATTATACATATATGGCCATGTGTTTGGTGATATTCTACTGACGTTGCATTTCACATTAAATGCAATAATTAGATGTACAACTACGGAGAATAAAATTTAAAAGGAAACACTTGTTTTATTAACACTTGAGTTATAGTTATTTTATTTTATTTTTACGACTAGTTTCGGAAGCTATGATTCCATCTTCAGGTCCAAATATAAACTTAAGCATAAATAATTATTTGCTCTGTATTAAGAAGGGGCGGGAGGTAAGTCAGGGGGTGGAGATTGAGAATAAAGGAAAAATTGGAAAGCAAAGGTGAATATTTTTGAAATAATTCATTATTTCTTAAATTATTAGAATATAAGTTTTTTTGGATTTCTAAATTTTCAAAGTTATTCATTATGTCTCACCACAAAGTGAATGCCGAAACAATAAATAAAATATAGAGAATACATTGAGGTTTCTGAAGATTAGGCTAGATTAGATAGACAAATTTTAACAATTTGGTCAATTCGACAACAATATTCCAACTTGTGGGATAGAAACTATTGAAAGCTTGTGTGATGCGAGGTTGATGGAGACAGCAGAAGAGGTTGATATTGATGAAGAGGAGCTGCTGCCTGTACCTTCATTTTCAGAAGCACACTCTTTGAAAGATTGAAAACTTTCTACTACGTACATACAATAACTGATGTCGAAAAAAAACAGTAAAAAAAGGAATGTCGATGACAGATTATTTACAATGCAATAAAGTTAATTATTTTTTTTGGATTTATTCAGCTTTGTATTTTTATACATAAATACAATTTATGTACATCTAAAACTTGTTTCTTTGTAAAATTTAAACCTATTAACAGGTATGCAGATTAGAAGGATGTTATCTTTACTCAATCGTATTTCCTTGTGACCTCTGAATCCTGCATTCATTATTTATTTCAATAGGTCCCTTTGAAAATGTTAGATAGAGGTTCCACTGTATATATTAAGTGTATGCATATGAAACCGCCGTTTGCGAATAGATGGCGTTAGCTTTTGTATCTGTACGTACTTGAAGTTGGCAACGCATCGCTTAATGCCCTTGCACATCAACTCTTAAACGCATAATAAATCATTCATTTGCAGCTTCAATGAGTATTTTTTTCATTGATTTGAAAAAGTATCGCTCCAAAAAAAGAGAATTTGTGAGAAATTTTACTTTTTGCTTTTCACTGAATGAAAATTGCTGCTGAAGTGCATAGAATTATTGAGAAGGCAAATCCTGAATATATTGTGGCAGAAAGAAACTGCATTTTCAACATTTTTTGATCTTATAGCAAAGAGTATGGCAAACCCGAAAAGAACTTCGAAGACAACAAATCGCAGTCATTATTGGATGAAGATTGGAGTCAGTCGCAACAACAGCTTGCACAAGCACTATAAGTTGATTGAGCAACTATTTGCAGACTTCTACACACAATGGAAAAGATTCAAAAGGAAGGAATGTAGGTGCCATATGAATTGAAGGACACAGACTAGGAAAGAAGAAAAACATAATGCAAAATCTTGCTTGCCAGACAAAAAAGAGCTTCCTGTATCAAAGTGTTATAAGAGATGAAAAGTGGATTTGTTTCGACAATCTCAAACACAAAAAACGTTGGGTTGATCCGGACCAACCATTAACATTACAAGCAAAACGGAACATCTATGGAAAGAAAGCTCTTTATCTGGTGGAATCAGAAAGGTGTTTGTATTCTGAGATTTAGAAACCTAGTTACTGCTGATCGCAACTGACAACAACTCATCAATCTGAATCGAACTTAGTGGGCAAATCGTAGTGAATGGGTCAACAGACATGGCAAATTGATTTTGTTGCACGATAATGTCCGGCAATTATTCTATATTTTGTATTACAAGTCATCAGAAAGATTTAAAATGTTTAAATGATTTATATTCTGTCGAGATTAAAATGTTACGCTATGATAGAAGGGGTAGTTCTTGGCTTGGAATTCCACATTAAAGTTATCGCTTTAACTTTGTAGTGTTATCGCTTTATCTTTAACATAGCTTTAAAAAAAAACAACTTTTAACTTTTTGATAATGCATATTGAAAAACAGTTGAAAAATGCTGAAAACAATGAATATTGTATAAAAATGTCCCGTTTGTTTGTACTTGATGCATTGCTATATTAAGCATAGGAAATGTTTGAAGCTTTCAAAATATCATCATTACATCATAGCGGACGTCACTGTATTAAAACAATTACATGACAATATGCGAAAAGCATTTTAATCATAAAAAAAATTCATACCTAACTGTAAGCATGAGGGAGTTTAAAATGTCATTTTTTATAAACACTCCATTGTTTAAAAACAGAATTTGAATTTGGAATAAAATTATCATTGAATGATTTTTTTTTAAAAGCAGGTACTCACTCTTCCTATTAAGATTCACATAGAGAACAGAAGGTATTTAAAGTAGGTACTTAAGTAAGGTACTAAATATTCTGAAACAAATTTTGATTTTAGAAAAAAGTATTTTAATTTTGTTTTATGTTGAAAGAGAATGAATTGAAATAAATATTACGTATAAATCGTGAGTCTCGTAGCAAGAGTTATGAATTTTTACCGACAGTTTGCAGTAAGAGTTAATTGTGGAATTCCAATCGCCAGTCGACTTTGGATAATATTATATAAACCGATTTTCATTTATTTTTCAAAAGTGAATTTCAACTCGTAACACTCATGGTGAAAATTTAAATACTATGACAAACTTTTCAGAAAAAAATGACTGAAATGTAGCATGAAAATAAAAACTCAGTGAAACATTTCACGAAAATTACGCTATGTAAATTAGCCATGTTATTATTAATAGGGGGTTGAATTCATTCTCGCCGTTTTTTGTAGTATTTTGAATTGAAAATATTTTTTTTTTAAAGTAAGAATTTATTCAAAGTATTGCTCTTCTTTCTCGACTACTTTGGCCCATCTTTCAGGAAGAAGTCGTATTCCCCTATAAAAGAAAACCTTGTCTTTTGAGGCAATCCAATTTTCAACCCATAACTCGACTTCTCGATAACTTTTGAAAATTTCTCCCGATAATCCATACTGCATGGACCGAAACAGATGATAATCGGATGGTGCGACGTCAGGGGAGTAGGGCGGCTGTGACAGAACCTCCCAGCCGAAGGAGTTTATCTGTTCTTTTACCACTTTGGCAACATGCGGGCGCGCGTTGTCGTGCAGAATGAGAATCGACTCGTGCCTGGCTGCGTATTCTGGACGTTTTTCTTCAATTGCTGTTTTCAGTTTGATCATTTGCTGCTTGTAAACCTCTGCTGTGACTGTTTGGCCTGCTTTGAGAAGCTCGAAAAAAATTACTCCCTGCTGATCCCACCAAATGCAAAGCATCGTTTTTGAGCCGTGAATGTTGCGTTTTGTAATGCTGGCTTCAGCAGGGAGTGGCTGACCTGGCTGGCAGATGACTTTGCGGCGTTTGGGGTTGTCGAAGAAGATCCACTTCTCATCGCTGGTGATGACGCAATGCAAAAAACCTTTTCTGTGATGCCGTTGCAAGAGTGAATCACACATGCAAAGTCGCCTTTCTATATCTCTCTCCTTCAGAGTATACGGGACCCAGTTTCCCTGCCGATGAACAAGGCGCATAGCCTTAATTTTGAGGCGGTTAAAAGTGCCACGTGGGTGTTCGAGGCAGCGGGGGACAGGAAAACAAAAAAAAAAACCAAAGGAATCTATTTAAATCACAGAGAAATATTAAATTTTTGTAAACGGCAAGAACTAATTCAACCCCTTAATATCTTAGATAAAGAATATCTCAAATAATATTGTGGATGAATAACACCTTAGATGATTGATGTCAGAGAACAAATTCGATAAATAGAAACTTGAATGAAGAATGTATCAGATGCAGAATATTTTGGAAGAATAGTATCTTGGATAAAGAAAGTCTAGGATGACATCTTGGATAATATCTCGGACACATTTCAATTTAAGAAAAATGTTTATGCAGAATATGTAGTAGGATGTATACAAAAGGAATCTATATGTATTTATGTGTAAAACAATATCTAGAATTCTTATCTTTGGTGAGGATTAATAAATAAAAATATGTTTTCATATAATATATTTATTTATATAAAATCACGTAAAAAAATACAATATCTGGATATATTAATCAGTAATACTGGGTTATATGGATAACCCCTCCTAATAATATGCAAATTTACAAAATTTAATAATGCTGACCAAAAATCAATTTTAACTTTAAGATAAAGATGGAATGAGTCAAAATTATAAGCAAAGGGCAACACATTTGCATAAAGATCTGGATGTATAGCTTTGTAGCAATTATGGTATAGTACAAATTTTGCTCCTACTCAATTCCAAGATGACAAACTCCAACATTTCACGATTGAGCATAAACGACTGCGGCTACAAAGTATCCAAGCACTGAAACACTTACACATACGTGAGGCCGTCAGTGGCTTTTTACATATGAGAAAATTTTCACAATGGAGCAATATGCGAGGAAGTAAAATTATCTAAATTGTTTTAGATAGTCCAATACCAGAATAAGACCTACATGACCAATTCAAGGCATTTTCGCTTAAATAGGTATATCACGCAATGAGTAAAATTCATAAAAAATTATAGTATTTTCAATTGTTTGCACTTGGTTGACCTCAACTGTATATCACATTCTGTGCGCCGAACAGGGCTCTCGTGTCCATGTAAATATTGCAGCCACACATTGGCAGGGGTTGAGTTGAATAAAGATAAAGATTCCTAGCCATATTATACAGTGATAATTTTTAAATAGATAAAGGTATTTGATTTTAAACAAAGTAATGAGTTTTCAAAAATTCTAATTATTTTATAAGAATTGAACGTGATATAATAACCTACATAATTATTATAAAATTAGCTAAAAGAAAGCAATGTTTTTGTTCCTTTATATTATTTTTATTATTGAATTTACAGAAAAGTAAGAAATTGCAAAAACTGTTTCTATTAAAAAATATACATATATATATATATATATATATATATATATATATATATATATATATATATATATATATATATATATATATATATATATATATATATATATATATACATGTATTGATTTTAAGAGGAGTATTAATAAGCACACTAGGAATATGAGAATATTTGTCAACCAATATCATAATTTCTATTTAAGTTGAAGTCCAAATCCTTACGTTAATACATAATGGATGCACTATACAAATACATATTATATCTTATATTATAATACAATCACAACATTCAATGGCCACTGTCAAACACCTGATCCCCAGGCTTTCCTTTTCATCTTCATTATTAGTTAAAGCATCGGAAGTGCGTTGCGGACAAGGAACATATACAGAGGCGTCTGTAGTATCTTTCATTCCCATTTCTTCCTTTTTCTCAGTTGATTTGGAGTTAGAAGAATCATCATCTCCCTTTTTCTCTCCCTTATCATTTTGTTTAGTTTCAAAATCCTGTAAAAAAAATCAATTAGGTAAAGAAGGATTATTCATACACCTTGATCAAAAAGTTTCAGAAATTGATTTAGATAATACAACACAAGTCAATTCATCATAATTTATTTTGTCCCCTTCGAAGTACTCTCCATTGACTGCAAAGCGCTCATTATCTAATGCTCGAAAAAAATGTATACATATTTTCGGTATGGCCATCAGAGCCATCCTCGATGTTTCCATTATCTCTCCTTATTTATATAAAATCACTGCTAAAACATGATGCCAGGAACAGTATCTTGAGTCGATTGAATAAAAAGAAGTCATAGGGAACTAAATAAGGCGAATTCGGTGGTTGTTGAATATTATGTTCTTGACTACTAAAATACGGATGGCATTGTACGATGATGCAATATCCACGGGTTGTAGGCCCACAAATCAGTTTTTTCTTTTTATACTAAATTGGTTCATGCAAATATCTCATAATGCCCAAATAATACTCTTTATTGACTGTCTGACCATTTAGAAAGAATTCATAATCCACAACACAATACATAATGAGAATAAAGTAAGTTTATGTGGTTCGAACAAAAAAAGTTACATAAATCAATAGGGCATAATCAACTATTATTAGAGGGTCAAAAGGGGCCGTTGAACTCAAAAAAATTGGAAAAAACAGCTCCCTGTACATTATATTTTTTAAATATATTTCTATTTATATTGTTCGCAAATAAACACTTACATTCCTGTCAGAATTGTGAAATTCTTCACGCTTTTCATCACAGCACCTTTCTATTTCACGGCTACCGGCGTCAGGTCCTTCATGATTAATCAATGGTTGTTCGTCCATTCCCTGATTTTGCCTGACAATATCCACAGAGGTGCTTTGTTCACTTGCCATGTTTTGGAGCAATGGATTATTACTCTGGGAACCACAAATAAAAACAACTTAATTCAATTAACAAATGGGAATATTTGATGCTTAGTATTCTATCGAAGCGAGTCTTTCTGGTGCAGTGGATGATACAAATGAAATAATATTCAAAGAATTATGGGTTGCAATTATAATCTGTTATTGAATGTTATCAGCAGCTATTTCGACTGAATGCAATTCACAATGTTTATAATATAATAAACAATGATATTGGTAGGACAATATAGTTTTAATATCAATCAAGCACATACATAATGAAACAATACAGATTATAATAATTGTTCGGGAGGTTTATCTGAACACTTGGTAATACTATACCATAGTTATGTTCACTGGTCTGTATACAGGGCTAACTAGAAACTAAATACATTGTAGTCAATAAATCATTAAACTAAATATTATTGAGATAACTGTTGATACATTAACATTTTTAAATAGTATTGATATAAGTTCTTGTTTATGATGCTTGATAACAATAATATGAATTATATAAATGAATTTTTTGATCTGACAATCTTATTTTTAGTTGGCTTTGTGAAAATCGGCCTGTTTATCAAAGACTGTCTGTTTCCGGCAAACTGTCAGAGATGTATTCTATATTTTAAAATTTTTACACACAATTGAAGCCTTTTATTAAAGGCCTCGATGATAAATTTTACATGAGGACACAACCTCTCCCTGCGGAAGGTATTTTGAGCAGTTTTTTCGCTGGCAGTATGCGCTTTGGTGCGTTGTAGGGGAGTAAATTCTCACAAAGATTCTCGTCTCGTTTTGTTTGCAAGTAGACAAGCTATCAAAAAATTAAGACATGTCGTATGTCGTTGATTTTAGATTGTTTTTTGACAAATATCAACGCTGTAAGAATGTATCTAATCACAGTATTTGTTTAGTATTACAATAGACAAATAAACTATAAATATAAATATTTTATATTTATTTTTACTTTTGGCCTATGTCGATGAAAGTTTAAATGAAGCTGGAAAAAAATTATACTACTTACATTAATTTAATACACGCACAAAATCCCTCAAAATTGATCAAATTTTAAATATCATTGTGACCATAATAAATAATAAGGTAAGTTTTATGAAGTAGCATAATAATATATGAACATTTCTGTAAAAAAAGGAAATTACATCATACTTATTAGAAAAATTGCATTCATATTAAGGGTACCCGGAATTAATGTCGTTTTTAATATGAAAAATCAAATATTATTAATATTTTACAAGTTTTATTACAATATATATTCTCTTTTATTCTCAGTGACCTTCCATCTTCCTAGTAACATTTCAAAGCATTTGTCGAAAAAATCTTGGACTTTCACTCGAATTATTCAGTTATACCCCTTTTCACAACATCATTGTTAATGTAATTTTTTCCTTCTTAGAAATGTTACATTGAACAAAAAAAGTGGCAGTCCGAAGGAACAAGGTTCAGAGAGTATGATGAATGTCTAAAAATAATCCGTTTCATACTATTCATTTTCATTTTGCTTTATGCGAGCGAGCCTTATCATGTGGCAAATATACTTTTCGATTCGCCAAATAATTTTTTTTCTTCTTTTTATTTCGGCCGATAAACGGTCGAATAGTTCACAATAAAGTTGAACATCAATTTCTTGTCCAATTTTGAGGACCTCATAATGATTTATTCCTTTAGAATCCCACCAAACACACATAATCACTTTTTCTGGTAAGACCAGTCTTAGGAGTGGATGTTGGTATTTGATCTTTAGATATCATTGTCTTTTTAGTTGTCAGGTAGAATACAGCACCCAATTTTCATCAAAAGTGATAACATCATTCAGAAAATACATTTCTGATTGCATTTGCAATAGCTCTTCGCGCGCGTTCACTCGGTCACCGAGGCCTTTGGAGCTTAGCGCATGTGGTATCCATTTACCCTGTCTCCACACTTTGCCGATGTTTTCATAACTCTTTTGAACACTTGACCTTGAATATCCGAATGTGCTCGCAATTTTTTCCATAGAATGAGCTGGATTGTTTTCAATTTCAGTAGCCAGGGTAATTTCAACTACTTAAGTATGTCTTCCACTTCTAGGGATACTCTCCAAATCAAAATCCTCAGATCGAAATTTCGAAAACCATCTCTGACACTTGCAAACGTCCAAAATATCTCCTAATATATGACAAATGTTTTTAGTGTCACCGTTGCTTTTAATTATTTTTTTCAAATATGGTATTTACTATCAAATTTTGAATGAATTCTTCACTCGGTTCAAATTGATTCATATAAAATTGGATTATGGAAATTGATTTTTTAAAATTGAAATCAGTTACTGAAAAGTGTATATTTAAAATAAACACAAAATACGACTAACTACTAGAGTGGCCGAAGCGTAACGGATGGTCAAAAATGGAACACTAATAAAAACGACATTAATTCCGGGTAGCCTTATATTTTCCAATTCTGCTAACTCATATTTTTATATTTAATAAAAGAGTATTTAAAAAGACAACTTAAAAAAAATAAGTAGGAAATATCATAAAATGGTTCTTCTGTATTCAGAAATATATTGCTTGCGGTTTTGCATATTGAAATAAATTTTAGCGCTTAACAAAACAGCGTTAAATTATGTCATCTTAAAATATACTATAATAATATCTGAAACACTGAGAGACCGCAATAGAGTATCAGAGGAACAAAATCATGCAGGATTTCAGAAATACCTAAACTGCGTGGGTTTAGAGGAATCCCAAAACTGACACATAATACTCGTACTAACCAACTAGGGTGGATTCAGAGACAACTATCGGATGCCCCAAACCTTTGCATATTTAGTACATTTTAATCTCCATACACTGTGCGGTTACTTAGCCTCATATTGATATTTTTTAGTATTAACTGAGTTGTAGCATGATAGCACCAATACTAGGATTATATATCGCTTTATAAAAAGAGTTCTAAAATATGGCGCTACAGAATATTAAAACATTTTTAAAAAATCAATATAATTTCATTGATTGATTCTCAGCCACTTTGTGGAAATATGAATCCATTTTTAATTTAAACTTCATTTGGTAAATACCGTTATTTCTTAAAATCTATTGTTACATGTGTTAAAATGCATTCTGCATCATTTTCATGCAGTGTTTGAAAATGTGTCACACTCGGTTTTAAGAAATAGTGGTATTTACCAAGTGAAATTAAAATTAAAATCGCAAAGCAAAGTAAACACTAGTTCATTTCGCAAGAGAGATTCCATCACTTGAGACTTCTTGCTTTAGAACAAACATCACTGGCAAAAAAACAGATATTTGGACTACAATGTGAGGTTGGTACTATACCAACACGTGAATAGAATTTTTGTTTTAGAATCACAAAAGGAAATTGAATTTTTTAAGAAAAAAAATAAACCTTATTCAAGTAATAATGGCCAATGATCAAGAAATTTAATTAATTAAAAAATGATCCAAAAGTACATATGTTTTTTTTATGTGAATTTAAAAAAATTATAAGATAAAAAAAGTGTTACATATTTAGGTAGTAATTTAGGAATACCTCCAGGTAGTGACATTCTTTCGAATATAATTTTGGTTTTTAAATTTTTCACAATGGAAACTTCAATGCTGTGTAGTAGGATTTTATAGATCTGTTCAGTTTGTGTAATCCTTTTGTTTAAAAAACTATTTAATTTCGATCCCTGGTTAAGACATTGATTTCTCATAATACCTGGATGGTCTGAGACATCTTTGTAAATCTCAAAAATATATTATTTTAGGGTAACTTGCTTACTTTGATAACTCAGTAGCATCAATTTTGAGTCTCCATTTAATTTTTAATTAAAAAAAAGTAATTTATACTATATTTTTATTGTTTGGTGATCTCGGGAACTCACTCGAAGGTTTAGAGATAGTAAACGAGTTTCAGTTCCTTGGATCTCAAATCAGCTATTAAGGAATTTGCGAAGGAGAGATCAGACGTCATAACGCCATCGCCAAAAGTGCCATGTCTAAGCTAGACAAAATCTAGAAAGACCGGGGTGTGAGTAACAACACCAATATGAAGCTTGTCAAGAACTTGGTCCACTTCGTTTTTCTCTATATTGCTGAAACATGGACCATAAAAGCAGCAGAAAGGAGAAAAATTTACGCCCTCGAAATGTGGTGTTGGAAGCGCATGCTCTGAATTCCATGGACAGCTAGACACACCAATGAGTCCATTCGCCTGAACTACGCTTGGATGGCTTGACTCTGGCCAATGTCTGTACCCGACGGATTCTCCAGTTCTTTGGATACGTTGAGCGTAGCAACTAGGATAGCCTGGAACGACTAGTTGTGATCGGTAGCCTGGAGGGGAAGAGTTGCTCGATCAGTTGCTTAATCGACTCCAGTGCTTGTGCAAGCTGTTGTTACGACTGACTTGAATCCTCATCCAATAATGATTGTGATTCATTGCCTTTGAACTTCTTCCCGGGTCTGCCACACTCTTGGTTGTGAAGATACAAATCGCATTTTTTGAAATTATTAAATGTTAAAACATTCTCTGCAAGTTCTTTCTAATAGAGCATGTTCAGGTTAAGCCTCCTCAAGTATTATATTATGCAGCTGCGCTTCAGCAGCAGTATTTTTTTTTTTTAAAAGTAAAATTTCCCACAAATGCTCTTTTTTTGGCACAAAGTTGACAGTCGATGAAAAAAATACTTATGAAAGCTGCAAACAAATTAATTATTACGCATTTGACAGCTGATATACAAGAGCATTAAGCAATGCATTGCTAACTTCAAGTACGTACGTATACATACAAATGTTAGCCCCATCTATCAGCAACAGTTAACAAACAGATAACGGCGGTTTAATATGCATACACCTAATACATATCATAAGGCATTGCAGACTTGTAAGAGGATGACACTGCACGGGTATGGGTAAGTAGTTTATTTTCATCCTGATTTAACATTCCTAAAGATGTCAAACAGGGATGTGTAATGTCGCCTTAGCTGTTTTATCTATACATGGATAATTGCAAGAATGAATTGAAAGGTTTAAATGTTGGAGCTAAAATTAACAATTTGACTGTCTGTTGCCTTTTGTATGCTGACGATGGTCTTCTTTTTGCAGATGGCAGAGAAGATCTGCATAAGAAGACTTGTGACAAAAAGTGTATAATGTGTGCAAGGAAAGTGATTTGCTAAAGAATGTTAGTAAATTCAAAATTATGCTTTTGAAAAAGATGAATGTGATCTGGTTGTAAAGTAAAATATTGGTAAATGGGGAAATTTTGGAACAGATAGATGACTTTGTATGTTAGGGTAGTATGTTTTCTAGGGATGGAAAGTTTGATAGAGAAAGGAGAGTGGATGGTGCACTGAAATCAGTAATAGTAAATAAAAACCTATCAGCGAAAGCTAAACTGGCATTACACAACAACCTGGTTCCAACCCTAATGTATGGAAGCGAAGCTCGGAGTTGGCAAAAAAAATGATGAAAGTAGACTGAATGCAGTAGAAATGCGATCTCTCAGATGAATTTGCAGAAAAACAATGTTTGATAGACCATCGAATGGTGAAATATGAAAAGAATGCAAGTCTGAGATAAGCATTATCAATCAAATTAAGTGTGGAACGTATGAGCGAGGAAAGAACGATAAAACAAATTTAGAATTTAATTTTTGTAAGTTAAAAAATAAACTTTTTTTTCTAATAATAAATAAATATTTTATTGTTTATTATTGAAATGCTTTATTTTAAGTTAAGTCAAAAAAGAGGAAGACCGAGGAAAACTTGGCACAATCATGTATGTCAAATACTTGAAAGCGACCGGGTTAGGAGTCGAAATTATCGCCAGGTATGTATGAGGAGATGCAATAATGTGGAAGTGATGAAGAATGTTTGCAAAGACAGAGTGTAGCGTTCTATTCTCTCTCCCTGCGGAGAAGCGGTGTGATGGTTAGGATTAATTAGTTAGTTGATAGTTAGTGTTCAGGGTACGATGCTATTAACCAGGGCATTTGAGAAAGAAAATATTTCCAAACGCAATGGAAAATTGATGACCAAGACAAAAACCAAAATTTGTGTCATCATAATTCCCTTCTTATGGGAATATTTGAATAGCTTCCCAAATGTCACGATTTACAAAATTGTAGTCAGTGTTCGTAACTCAAGGATTCAAGGTACTGGTCATGGGGGAAACTGACATTTAAAATAAGGCTAAAATTTGTTGCCTTAATTCACACGCTATTTTGATAACTTTTTGTTTGACACTTTGGATGTGTTTTACTATTTACAATTAAATAAAAATTCTTTCAGAGAATATTATAGGAAAAAAATATTATAGAATTTACGACGGAGGACGAGCAGAAAACGTGTTAAAAATTAAACATTTTCCTTATTTCAGATGTTTTATTTTGTATTGGGTTGAATGATTCTATGTGTATATATTTAAATAAATGACATATTGCAGTATTTTTATAGATAGTTTGTACATTTCAAGATCAAAATTTTAATCAAAACACAGTCAAAAGATGAAGAAATCGCATTATTTAAAAGTTTTTGGAATATGTTATATTAAAAAGTATTACAAGCAATAAACCCGCATTGAAGAAACAAATTAATTTAAATTAAAACACATAATAGTGAAAATAGCTAAAATAAATAAATAAAACTTATTTTTACCAGACAAAACTTCCAAGGCTTTGGTAAGTAAACAGAGGACATTCGACTTTTTTTGACAGGAAAATCCAGTTTGTTTAAGTATTCATGTTAATCGTAGATAATTCACAAAATTAGCATCCAAATCCGATATCAAGCATTTTAAAATCAGTGTCTTCACAATACGAAAAGAGGATAACTTTATAACGGTTTGTTGAAAAAAAAAGTAACAAAAACTTGTCACGAAACTTTATTCACAATTCATGTTTTAAAAGGATAAAAATTAAAAAGAATACAATCAAAACTTATATTAATAATGCTTTAGTTATCACAGAAATTTACGTGTTTAAGTTATTTTAAATGTGTTTTAAAAAATTCAAACTAAAACGTCCGAAAACAAAATGTACACAAAAACACAAAACAATCAGTGTCCATGACAAAAGGTTGCTGCAGGCACAGACAAAATACCGTCAACTCCTCCAAAAACCCGTGGCTGGAAGTGAGGTCGCTCGTGGCTAGAAGTGGAATACAGCGGCAAAATATGAAAACCGGTGGAATAAAGTGAATATACACTGAACCCCCCATTTACATGGTACTTACGATCAGCGTGATATCACGTAAAAATGGATACTCGAATATTTTTAAGTCAAATAACTTTTCCTCGTATAAAAATCAATTCAGGATATTGCTTCCGACTAATTGTCCCCACTTTTTTTTCGAAACTAGGATCAGGGAAATATGCGAGATCGAAGATGTCGTTAGGTCCCCACCTAACGACATACATCTTCAAAGCAACAAAGGAGACAATGGTATGCTCATGTGAGGAAAATGGCACCATCCAGACTCCCCCACATCGCACTGTACGGTCAACCACATGGTAGACAACTCCCGGGTAGACCACCAAAGAGATGGATCGATAGCTGAGAATCGACATAGCAGGATTAATCCCTCTTAAAAACAGGCTAAAACGCCTACACCAAGAAGAAGAAGAAGAAGAAGAAGAGAAGACATATCATATAAGGAGACTTTTACCTACTCCGAATTTCAGGCACCATCATTAAGTACCATACCTGTAAATCTCTTTGGAAATATTATATGTATCTCGTTGGTATATAATAAGTATATTATCTGGTTTTTTTCTATTTTTTTATTTCATGCATTTATTTACTCCCGTAAGGCCTTTACATATAAAATATAAATAAAGCAATATAACAGGACGCAAGTACAAGAAACAGTATACATAGTATAACAATAACAGAACATAGAATAACATATTATTGCAAATAAGTGTAGGAAAAATAAGAAAAAAAGACACTAATCGCAAGAATTCACCTGTCACCCAAATTCAGGGACATCAAACACTGCTGCTTGAAATGGACGAGACCAGTGCTAAATATGTCTATGCGACCCATAATACCGTTTCCAAGAAATTGGATTCTACGCATAGGTAGTTGCAAGGAGTAATTTGTTTTGGTTTTATAACAATAAAATAGTGAGTATATAGTCGTGCTTATTTCTGGTTGGTACTCGAATGTTCATGAGTTGCAGGAGTTGAAAACAATTTATGAAAAAATTTAATATTTTTTAAAAATAGAAGGTAGTTTAGTTTTCTTCTATTTTCTAGACTTTGAATACTAAGATAAGATATTAAATTTGAGTAGTTTATACATTCTACTGGAATATTTAATTTGAAATTGTATTTTCTCTATAAAATATATTTACTCTATTAAAATATACATAAAAAATAATAATAACAGAAAAACATAGTTGGTTTCTGAGAAAAAAAGACAAAGGTGAGATTTACAGGCATGGAGGGTGCCAAAATTTAGTCATTTGGATGATAAATAATTAGGTAGGTACAGAGGGAATTCCAAAATAAAATCCGAACTCAGAAAACTTACGTGTGTAGTTAGGGTAAGTATACGTAGTACATTATCTATGTATTTGTCATATTATTTCAATGTGTTTTATCTTTGACTTGACTGACATTTGTTTGTTTGACACAGTTTGACATTTGATTACTAGGCGGTTGACCCGGGTTATAAATTATTATTAATTAGCGAGGAACTGAGATAATTCTTGGTATAAATAAATACGAGATAATATACTTATTAATTTCTTAAATACACAGTTATTGTTCATTTACTGTTCAATATTTGTTAAAGCTCTCCGGGCATTTATGTTAAATAAATAAAACTAAATGCACTATTTTATGGCCTCTGGACAGTCTTGTATCAGCAGTTGCCGTCGAACAAACATGTTGCTAAAACATTGGAATTTATTCACGATCAGTCTATTGTTCTTCATTACTTTGAGCGATGGGTCGATTCATTCCAGAAAGCTTGTTGGTAGGATCGGTGTTCCTCCCGTTCCCTCGGGTGCAACACTTGTACCTGATAGTTGGACTTCCCAAAAGCTTGATCACTTTGACCCCACAGATACCAGATATTGGTCGCAGGTAAATTATTTAATCATTATGTCTAGTGACATTTCTAATTCTATCCCCAAAACACTTGAATATATAAGTAGTATACACTTGGACATGCTAGTATGAGGATGGTTTTAAACCTCAAGTTCTCTAGACATAACTTTCATTTTTTCCTAATTTTCCTTTTTGTCCATTTCCTTTCAATGTTTTCTATATTTTTAAACAAGTTCAATCATTATTATTTAGAATGTTCCTCTGTATCAATAACGATTAACCACATATTTACTGTATCCTTTTGCAGAGATATTTTGTAAATGATAAATACTATTCAAAAGCACATGAAATTGTTTTTCTGATGATTGGGGGAGAAGGGAAAGCCTCTCCTGAATGGATGGAAGCCGGCCAGTGGATAGAATACGCTAAACACTTTAAAGCTCTCTGCTTTCAACTGGAGCACAGATTCTATGGCAAGAGTCATCCTACGGGGTAAGTATCTATATTTTGTATCATGGAGCAGTGTTGAAAAATAAGTAAGGATTGATTATTTTTACCTGAAAAGATGCTGGAGCACTGAAATTGATTCATCTATGAAGAAACATCTTCAGAAAGCAACTGTTTTTGGAAAAGTTTCTAAGAAAATCCAAAACGATTCACTGGCTGCAATTTTATATGTTTGCCACGAGATAATTTTGAAGCTATTTTATATATGTACTATGATTTTTGGATGAAATGCACTGCCAACAATTTCAGTCAATGGCCGCCTAACCATCATTCAAACATCATTTGTAATCATCATTCGTAAACCAAATAAATCTTTTCAGGGACATGGGTGTGAAAAATTTAAAATATCTCTCTTCGGAGCAAGCACTTGAAGATATTGCTTATTTCATCAATACTATGAATTCAATGCATAAATTAAGTCCCAATGTAAAATGGATTGTATTCGGTGGATCTTATCCGGGCTCATTGGCTGCTTGGGCTCGGCTGAAGTACCCTGATCTGATATTTGCTGCAGTTTCCTCCAGTGGTCCACTTCTTGCTAAAGCCGATTTCATGGGTGAGATTTTTTTAAGTGTCTAATAAAAGTAGTTTCATATACAAGTACTTCGACAGAGAGCATTCTTGTCACTGTCTTGAACATTGTTGCCGGGCGATTTTTTCGGCTAATCACAAGTAATCGCAAACCCATTTTCGATCTGTACAATGTTTTTTGGCGGCTCTACCAAAAGTTAGCAAATAGAACGCTTTAAGCATCTCCCACTCTCTACCAACAGTATAAAATATACTTTCCCGCAAACAATGTGTTAATATGGATGAAATAAACAGATACTACATTGCTTATTAATTCCACATTGAAGGAACTGAATATAAAATAAAATTTATAGAAAATTATAAAAAAATATCTTTGTATTTTTTATATTGTGATTTTTGTTGAATATTGGATATTTAAGTTTTAAATAAATTCAATTAAAATATATTTTTTTAAAGATTTTTTTTTTTTTGTTTTTTGCTCGTGATTTTTTTTACGCTGTTCTTATAATTTTACTGTGTTAATAAAAACTAACTAACTAACTAACCATCACGCCGCTTCCCCGCAGGGGTAGGCAGAGAGAATCGAACGCCACACCACTCTGTCTTTGCAAACATTTTTTGCCTCTTCTACATTCATGCATCTCCTCATACATACGTTAATTACGGGCGCAAATAAAATTTTGAGATTTAAAAAATTTTAAAAGGAGAAATTTTTTAACACTCCTTATCATTCAAAATTCACTTGTGTAATACCACATAAAAATTCTACTACGTGCCTACCGGTTTTGGGGTAACCATTTCATCATCAGGTCAACTATGGTCTGTAGTTTTTAAATGGGTTTACTCAGAGTGAACGACAAATGATAAGGCGAGAGTTGTATCACAATACCACACAGTAAAAAATTAATATTAAAAAAAATGTTTTATGCTTCTTTTATAATAAAAAACTCATATTCATAATTACTGAATTGATATTTATGATGCTGAAGGTTCAAAAATAATATTTTATTTCTATTAATAAATAAATTATCTTTTTTCTTAATCTTAAACAATGTTGGTGTGTGTACCAAACTATAGGGTGTTTTTTTAGCTGCATGAGAAGTTTCGATGGTTGTAGTCCATGGTTTGTCAATTGAGAATGTCAAATTGTGTTGACATTTCTGTTCAGTAAGGTTAGGCAATTTATCATGAGTCGTTTAACCCCAGAACAACGCTTCCGAATTATGGAAATATACTTTGAAAAAAATCTGTCCGCCAAGTTCACAGAGCACTTTTACTGAAAAATTATGTTTAATGATGAAGCTCATTTCTGGTTCAATGGCTTCATCAATAAGAAAAAAATTGCCGTATATGGAGCGAAGACAATCCTCAAGCCATTAATGAATCACCATTACATCCATTAAAATTAACTGTTTGGTGCGGTTTACACGCTGGTGGCATCATCGGTCCTTATTTCTTTCGAAATGAGGAAGAAACTGCCGTTACTGTGAATGGTGAGCGCCATCAAGCCATGCTGACTGATTTTTCATTTCCGAAAATTATCAACTAAACATTAACGACACTTGGTTCCAACAAGAAGGCGCAACTTGCCATACAGCGCGCTTAACCAACAATTTATTGCAAAATCAGTTTGGTGACAACTTTATTTCCGGTTAACTGGCCCCTCATTCGTGCGACTTAACGCCTCTCGATTACTTTTTGTGGAGCTATGATAAGTCATTGGTTTATGCTGACAAACCAGCAATGATGCTGTACGGCCAGATTTATTGGAAAAAGTATTGAAAAATTAGACTGATCGAATGGACTTTGTAACTCATAGCCACGGCGGACATACGCCGGAAATCATATTTAAAAAATAAATACCATGAAATTATCTACCAGATATAATAAAAAATTCATTCCAACAATATTTCCATCTTGTATTATTATTTAAAATTCTCAAGCTTTTAAAAAAACACCTGTTACTACATATGTACTTGTCTCTAAAATTGATGAACTCTTGTTTTATAGAATATTATAGCGTTGTTGTAGAGGCATTACGAACAAGTAGTGACGATTGTGTTGATGAAGTCAAGGCTGGAACTCAGCAATTAAATGTTTTACTCAAACACATGGTGGGTCAAAGACAGATCAATACTAAGTTTAGGTATGTATTACAATTTTTTTGAAATTGCTGAAGTGACCATGATTTTGTCGTATTATGTTTATATTGTTTACACATGATTATTTTTGTACAGATTATGTGATCCCATCGAGAAGGCTACTAATTTAGATATATCCAGTCTATACGAATCTTTGGCCAGTAATTTTGCTGGTGTTGTTCAGTACAATAAAGATAACAGAATTGGAGAATCAGCTAAATTATCTAATATAACTATTGATGTGGTAAGTATTTTATTACTTGTAAGTTTGTTTATTTATTTATGAATATTTGGAGACTTATTTAAATTCAAATGACTTTATTTATTTTTCCTTCATAGATAAATCTTATTATAATTAATATATTTTTATAGGTATGTAGATTGATGACTGATCAATCTGCTGGAAGTCCATTAGATCGTCTGGCCAATGTCAATTCTATGTTATTGCAAGCCAATAACATCTCTTGCCTCGATTACAAGTACCAGAACATGATTGATACCTATCGTAATGGATCGTGGATGAGTTCAGCATCCGAAGGAGGTAATTAAATAACTTATAATTAGACATATGGAACAGATTTATACTCAGTGAAGACCAAATGCCGCCAATACAACGCCTGCATTGCTCTTATCATCTTATACGGCTGTGAAACATGGCACCTTACAAGGACCAAGCGCAGCCGTGTACTTAGCTTTGAGAATAGGTGTCTGCGAAGAATTTTAGGCATGGGGTGATTTGACTTTATGAGGAATGAAGAGATAAAGAAGAGACGCAGCTAATCTTAGTCATAACTGTCGTCAAGAAAAGGCGATTCAGTTGGCTAGGCCATGTACGAATGCCTCCCAAGAACCTTAATCAAGCTTGCCCCTTTTACAAGGTATCAGGTTTGCGCCGCACAGAACGATCATTGCTGACAATTTTTCTGCAGTTCTCTTTTGAACTTCGGAACGCGGACCTGAGTTGGGAGGATGCAAGGGCAAAGGAGCTCGCGACTGACAGAAAAGCCAGAAAACCCTGAAGACAGTTTTTAAACTCCGTATGCTCCATGTAGAGAGCGAATATGGTTAAATAATAATCATAATTAGACGTATGTGTCCAATGTCGTGAACCATCAACAATTATCTAATTTGACTTGGCTTTTTGAAAACTTAAATTGATAAATTAGTATGGAAAAATTTCTTACAAATAATAAATATGGTTTCTGTTTATTGTAGGTCGTCAATGGTTGTATCAAACTTGTACGGAATTCGGATTTTTCCAAACGTCAGGAGGTGAACCGGAAATCTTCACTAATCTATTTCCTCTGGACTTCTTCACCCAACAATGCATCGACGTGTTCGGACCGATGTGAGAATACCTTATTAAATTTAACCAATTTCAAACATTCACAATATGAGGTAGACATTACTCAGGTTAAAAATAGGATTATTTTTCTTTTATCTCTTAAAAATTAAAGTATGACTATAAAAAAGGGTTTTATCAGAATGTGGTATTAAATTGGGACATTTTTATTCCCCAACGGGGCTACAGTTACACCTTTTTGTAGTTATTTCCATCTCGTTTAGAACCCAATTCATACTTAAATTAATTGGGAACAAAATGATGATTTTTCCAATAGCTGATTTCTTTTTTTCTTTATTTTCTCGGTACAGATGCTAGTTACAAATTGTATATTGCTGATTCATTATGGATTTTTAGATTTCTTTTATTATTGATCCAATATTAACTGCCATGGTCCAGTCATTTGAGCGGACATCACAAAAGGATGTTTCTATTGTTATATCCTTCATCCTCATAGTGTATTAGTTAGCATAGTTGGCTGCCATGCAAGAGGTTTTGACTCGTTGTCGTGCATGAATATGCAACAACTTATGCACCTTTGGTGAATAGAAAGAAGATTGTAGCACTGCCAGACATTACAGATTGACATTTATGATTTAAATTTTAACATTAAGGCCCAGTATTCATTAAGTCGGTTTATTCGCCCAGCGACCACCGGAGTCACATGTATCTTCATGACCGATTTTTTGATTCCTTACCTTTCAATAACTCTTAAAACCATACAATTATTTTAAATAAAAACTTAATTTTTCAATGCAAAAACGGTGTTTTAAGAAAAAAATCAATCACTTAAAATTTTACCTGGATTTAGAGAATATTAAGTTGCAATTTAAGGTATGTTGGGCCTTAACAAATCAAAAAAGGGGATAAGTCCCAATTTTTTTTATTTATTAACAATAATGAATAATTTATATATTTTTTTATTTCAAAGGTACAATTCAGAATACTTGAACAATGCAATTGATAAAACAAACAAGAATTACGGGGCATTGGATATTCAGGTTTCTCGTATAGTCTTTGTGCATGGAAGTATTGATCCTTGGCATATACTGGGTATCACAAAAACCCAAGAGAATGATGAACCGGCAATATACATTGAAGGTTTGTATTATTTTGATATTCCTAACCTCTTGTTGATTGACCTCTTGCCAACTAAATTACTTTTTTTTCATATAATAGATTTATCAAACCAATATCGTGAGAAATATTTCCCGGAAAGTTAAATTTGAAGTATAGATTCATTAAGAGTTTGTATATAAATTTCTTATTTTTAGGTACGGCACATTGTGCAAATATGTATCCAGCTCGTGATGATGATCTTCCCCAGTTGAACGCTGCACGATCAGAGATTCTGGATATTATGAAGAATTGGTTGAAGTAATGTCTCTCTTTGGGAATTAATCTCATTCTATCAAACTAAATACAGTAAAACCTCTATCTATCGTTCCTCAAATAATCGTTTTCCCAGATGTGTCGTTTATTTCTCCTACCCCGAATTCATTCATACTAAAATAGATCACATTGATCGTTTCTCTATCACTATTTTACCGCATTCATAATTTTAATTATGCTGCATATGTAATGTATTTTGTCTCTGTTTTCTACATTCTTCTCAATTTTGTTACATGCGATGACAATATTCCAACATTTGGGATAGAAACTATCGAAAGCTTGTGTGACGCAAATTTGACGGAGACAGCAGAAAAGGTCCATATTGATGAAAAGGATCCGCTGCCTTTACCTTCATTTTCAGAAGCATGCACACCCTTTGGATGATAAACTTTCTACTATGCACATACAATAACTGATGCAAAAAATATTACTTGCAAAGCTGAAAATATACTGTTGTCTATACAGAAAAAAGAACAATGTTGATCGTAGATTATTTACAATGCAATAAACTTTTTTTGGTTTTGTTCAGCTTTGTATTTAAAAAAAAAAAAAAACGTTTGTTTACTTTTAAAACTTGTATTCTTCTTAGAATTTTAACCTAGCAATGGTTATGCAGATTGGGAGGACGGTATCTTTACTCGATCGTATCTCCTTATGTAATGACTTCTTAATTCCGCATTCATTGTTTTCCTGCATTCATAGTTTATTTCAATAGGTCTCTTTAAAAATGATACATAGAGGTTTCACGGTATATCATTATCATTTCAATGTTTTTATCTTTTAATGAGGAATGTTTTAACTTTATTACTAATATTATGAATTTATTGTACATTAATCCTTCTCAGTTCTCTTGATTTTATTCATTCTGATTTCCTTTTTTATTGTAATGATTTTACTTAAAATGTAATAAAATTGAAAATGATCACGTTGGTTCCTTCATTGCCCTAATTTGATTGAAAAAAAAACAGGTAAAACAAGATATTGATACACATATAATATCTAGGCTAAGCTTTCTTTGTCCACAGTATTCAAGGTATAATATACAATACAAGTTTACCGGAGGTAATTAAATTATTTAAAATTATAAACTGGAAATAGGGATTTATAAAGTAAGGAAATGTTAAGCTAATGTCCTCTTGCTTACTGACAGCTCATTGCCAAATATACTAATATCTCGTTCATTGTATTGTATTCTCTGCACACACTAGAAAGACCTCAGCTCTGAAGATCACCAGATTATGGAATCTTCGGTCAACATGTAGAAAGATGAGGAGTATGTTGTGATATAAGATTTGATAAAAAATAACCATCAGAATCATGTTAAAACAATATTTATTATTCCATCAATTTAACGAGATTACAAATTCTATTCAATATTTTTATATTATTTTTGAACATTCATGCAGTTTATTACTTACATTGGAATCTTATAAATTCCATTCATTATTATAGTTATACTATCACATAATAATTTAAGGTCTAAAATTAACCACTAAACTCTGTTGCCGTATAAATGGCACTAATATTTGCAGCGGTTCCTATAATAGTTTTTACGCTGATCCTTTATGTAAAAAGTACATATATTTTATTATTTGCTAACATATCATTCTACATTCATCATATTGTAACTAAAGGCAATATGTGTAATGTTCGAAATTCTGTACAAAATTCCATATTAATACTTTCCATTTACCAATTTATGTATACATTTTGTAAAATTGCATAAGTCAAATATTTTGGGCCATTAATGTGACTAAATAAAATAATTTTAAACAAGCACTTAAGTTCTTCTATGGATTACATCGGCCTTCTCTTAACTCATATTTTATCAATATGTCTGAAAAATTTGCAAGCAGTTTTTACAATACATAAAAGGATTCAAAATGAACGGATTTGATTCTAGCTAGTGATTCAGATAAACCTTATTTGTAATATATTTTCTCAATGGCAAACTCAAAATTTTACTTACACCGCTGACATACTTCCTGCAAATGTAATACGGTACATATATGGAATGTTAGTAGCACGAGGATTACCTCTTAATATATTGAAGAAAAGGCCAAGGAATACATAAAAAATAAGAAATCTTTAGATCACGACATTTGATGTGCAGGATTAATAAATCTTTCAATCACAATATACTGTAAGATTGTGGCTGAGTCGAGAGTTTCTGGGTTTGAACCCATTTGATACCTATTTTTTAAAAAGAGCCGCTTAGGCTCATGAAAATAGTAAGATATTGAAATATTAGCAAATATAAGAAAACACAAATATTTATATTAAAAAAATTAAATACCATAGATTAACATTATTATTATGGTACAAATAGATAAAACCCTTAAATAATATTAGGTATATAGTATGTTTATTTACATTTAAACATTTAATTAATGTTACTTGAAAAATATCTAATAAAACACATTTTTTCCAATTTATGAATATTTGAACCAATTCATAATGTATATTTCAGCAATAATATAACGTATGTCTGTTTATTATGAACTAATGTTTGCTTTATGGACACCTAACTTATATTTTTACACTTGTATTATTACGTATAAAAAGGTTTATAACAATGAAATACTCTTATAGCTCAAATATTTAATACATATACGCATATAATTAAGTGTAAAGAAGTTGATTGCTTGTGGGCAGGCATTTTTTTGCCACAACTGATCCATATATAGTTTTTGCAAAAGTTATTAAAAGAATCCCATTTGTAGCGGAGAATAAATGATTAGTCTTAATAAAATTATTATAATTTTACACTGTTTTATAAAAAATAAAAATGACGAAATTTTCACAATAATGATTACTGTGTAACTACTCCATCTATGATTTATTTTGTAATTTTAAAATATAATATAATCACTGCAACTGAAACCGTAGTACAGTTTTAAAACATTTATTAGATTATAGCGAATACTTTAATGTACAAACTTTTGCCTGACATCTATGCACTTACCCGCTAACTACTTACTGTAGCCAAATTAGATTGCAGCATGGCATGTATTGGTATAAAAACAGATTCGAAATTGTAATTTAATATGTGATATTTAATTACACATTATTACAATACAAGTGGATTGTGGTACCGTGAATGCTTATTTCTTAGGACTTTAAGATGTGAGCTGTCAAACCGAATTTAGCGTATCGACATATTCAAGTATTTGATTATACTATGTTGGAGAAGAGCTTTGACCCTTTCAATGCCAGAAGGTATTAATATGGTCGTACCCATCAGGCCGTGATTTTTTCAACAAAATGTGAAAGCTTTTAGAAAGATGACTGTAAGTTCGGTAATATCGTAATATTGGTAAATTGTAATATTTTTGTATTTTTGATCTTCCCAATAGATGTTTCTATAAATTGTAATAAAAATATTGCAATTGGATTTGATATTGGCTTGCGACAAGCTCAAAGGCGAGATCATTTTGTATGGCCAGCCTGGCGAGCACGGAATTGGAGAGCGCGTTAATGCGGTCGTGGCAGCGAACCGGTTAAATACTGAATATAAGAAGTGCGATGAGAAGATGAGTGGTGCAAGTTTAGTAGCGGTTGTGGTTGTGAGAGTCTCGCGCGTTCCAGTCCTTGTGGCGGGCGCCGGAGCGAGGGTCGTGGTGGTGGTGGTGGTGGTGGTGCCTCTTCTTGTCGTGGTGGCCCCGCCCGGGGTAGGCGGCCCCGTCGGACACCACCAGCTCCGACCCGTCCCGCATGCCCTCGTTGCTGGCGCGGTGGTGAGCGTTCCTATAGGACATGGGTTCGTCCAGAGTTTCCTTCCTTCTCAGTGGTGAGTGGCTGGAGGGCTTCAAGACCGCCTTGGAGCCCGCCGACTCGTGCAGGTTCTCCCAAGCTTGGCGATAGTATCGGTTCAGCCCATTTCTGGACTCTGAACTGGAAGAGTCAAATGAGGCCACTGTATTACAATCCGGAGAGGCTCGATGGCGATAATGTTTGGCACTTTGATTCCTAAAACACATTTTCAAAGGTTAATATATGGAATTTGATCTGTTTTACGTCTGACGTTGTGTATTGTGGGGTCAGGATGGACTAAATTTCCACTGTGGATTGGAAGATTCTTACAAGAAACTAAGTTTTGCCGCAGTTTGCATTTTATTAAAGAATTACTTTTTAACCCTAATAAAGCTAATATTAATGTTATATTTTGTTGATATTCCAAAGAAATAAATTATTTTGCATTTTTTTCTAACAGCACTTTAATAAGTTATTGCAATATGTCTTTTTTACTTTTTTCTGGTCCGAAATTTCATTCAACTGACATTTAGTGAGATGGTTATTGATTAAATGAAATTCATAAAGTGTCCGGTGTTGGAGTCTTTGTAAGATTTAGATAATATAAAATATTTTGTAATTTTATGTAAATGCATGAAATCTATATTAAAACTTTCAATTCGGGAATTATATTTTTTATTTTAGTTGTGTAAATAATTTAGAAAATGAAAGCGTTGCTGGTTTTATACTCTACTGAGAATCTACCATCTCACGTAAAAAGCAAAAGGAACATTGAATCTTTGCGGATATTGCAAGTAATTATTGTGTTGTTGTGCCAGTGCTGCTCAAGAAAATACGTATTATGTAATAATAAAAACATTGGTAGCCAACAGGTCTAGTTTACAGAACGCATGCCCCTGAAGTATCTGTGTGTCTATTGGTGACAGGTGAGTGCTCATATTTCAAGAATCATTTTTCCGCCGTACCTTAATGAACTAATCTAGATAGATCACATTTGTAAGGGATGTTGATCGCAAATTCATTTCTTCCATCATTTTCCACCGCATTATGAACATTGAAATTACCTTTTATTAAATATAAGCGTTAGAATTAGTAAAAATATTTAAGCTTTTTCTTATTTAGTAAAACCATAGTACAGTCATAATTATTCTGATTGAAATTGATATTTACGTGTTCATAAATATTTTTGTAATATTTTCCAGATCATTGTTGGTGTAAAATGTTTTTCCATGGGCATGTTTATTACCACATCATGGCTCTCAACAGCACACCTCCCATCTCCCGTTGAGTCTCAGGGTGTGTAATTTAAGATAACATAGGTAATCCTTTAAGTATTGAATGGTGAGCTCACGTCCACAAAATCTCACTGGTGTGTTATTAAGGCGTATTAATTTGATTCCAATTTTTTCAAAATCAGTTTTTTTTTTATAAATTACGTTGTAACTATATTTGACTAATTGAATGAATCAGCTATTTTTCTGTAAACCAGAATAAGGTGACACAAGTAAAAAGTTGATAGTATTTGAAGGTTCTTCCAAATATAAGGACGTTATGTAACAGATTATCTAGCTTAAAGTATAAATCTGGCTCTAAGAAGAGTATCAATAGATGTTTGATTAAGTATAATACTTTAAAAAATACTAGTATCCTATTGTGGCAAAAAGCATTGGACGGAGTTAATTCAATAATGCGGTGGAAAAATGGAAGGATTGGGTGTCTAGAGCGGGTTAGAGAAGTATCCGGCGGTGGGGTGGAGGGAGCGGTGCGCGCGGGGCAGTTCCCGGCGCGCAACGTGCTGGTCGGGGAAGGGGAGCGCCAGCAGGGTGCACCATCGGGCTGGCGGAGGGCCCCCCACACCGCTCGCTACTCGACACTTTCTACTCGGTCTCGCCGAACTGCTCCATACCACAAACACGTCATTAATTCAAACAACCTCTCTCCACCGACCTACAGTAGGACCTCGCTAATCCGGACAACACCCATGGAAACATAACACCCTATGCGGAAAGTCAAATCTCTCCGCTCAGTAACAAACCTTTTCCAAGTATGACCTTCATTTAGCCACAACACTTTTCGCCTCGTTGCGCTTGTTGCCAACAACATCATGATACGTAAGACATAGCTAAACCAGTAGACAAGTGTCTGTGAATAAATTGAGGTTACAAAAGAAACAAACTAGGCGAGCGGAGTAGAATGAGAGGTAGTGTTTATTTAGTGTGTAAAGTACTTCTATGCAATGAAATGCCTGTGGTATTTTGACCATTAACTTTTTATCATAAAGGCATTCAAAACTTTTGCAATTCCGTTAGATTAATTGGTGATTTACATTCATGATTCTTAAAGTATATTTCAGACAATCCATTCCTAAAATCCAGACCAGCGTGGTTCTACTGTGTTGAAGTTTATATAAAATAATGGGGCATGGAAATTAATTCTATGAAAATATCCTTTTTATGATTTTTCTTAATAATTTTTTATGTATGTTCTTGTAAGCACTTAATATAACAATATTAAATTCACTTTGGAAATTGTATTCATAATGTCTTATATGTAACTATATTGATAAATATCGTCTGGCAAGATGTACAACCTGTATAATATTTTTAATTAATGTCACTGACATCAGAAAACAATACATGTATTGATGAAGCATTCATGCTCATTCCCAAAACCCTATTGTAGATACATACATACATATAATACAGATTGATACATTATATAGAATAAAGCAAAACATTTATAATATGTTTTCATACATGCATCCAAGTTAAGTGAAATGGTTTTGTATATTGAGAAGTAGATAGCATAGCGAAACACAGTAAATGGACGGAAAATACGTAACTATAAATATGCAATTTAAATGGTTCTTACCTTCGGACAAGGATCACAATAGTAGTAACTATAGCAGCCAGAAAAACAAATCCTCCAAAAGCTCCCAATGCTATAATTGTTCCGAGATTCAATATTCCTGCTAATGTTTCCTTTCTTTCTCCGTCCACCGACAGAGGGATATTCACTCTGGGAACTTGGTCGCTGCGAACATTGTTGCTGGGCCCCAGAGCAGGTTTTTCTTGAGGATGCGAGGCTACTATTATTTGGGGAATATGGGCACTTCCGCTGTTACTCGTATCTGAGGTAGTTGGGCGACTTGTGATTCTTCTTGTTGGCTTTGATTCTTCGTGAGTAATCGGTGGTTCTATTCTTTGAGTGGTACTGTATATAGAATGAGTTGCGTATGATGGGCGCGTAGGTCGGGTCAGGAGTCGTGTAGATATTGAACGAGTCGGCTGTCGTGGTGTTGTAGTTGGGAGAGTTGTTACATCATCTTCTGTAAAATGATGACAAAGATATAAATATACATTTCATTAGTAATTATCGTATTTTCTACTAATATAATATGTAAAATAAAAATTACCTTTGCATATTGGCGGTGGATTATCCCACTGTCCGGAAGTTGTGCAAACAATCCTTTTCACTCCGTATAATGTGAACCCTCTCAAACAGAAATACTCAACAATGGATCCGAAGGATGTGTCATTAACACTTGATGCATATTTCCCATTAGTAATTTGAGGTGGTGATTCACATTGAATAGCTGAAAATTTTAGTTTTCCTTTAAAAAAGTGCAGTTTTAAAAAATATGTATTTCTGGGGTTTAACTGATACATTTTTTTAAATTATAACAGATATTGGTAATTTCAAACCTTCACATCTTGGTGGAGGTCCATTCCAGCGTTCGTCAATATCACAAGTAAGTTGAGCTCTTCCAATAATCTCATATCCTTCTTCGCATGTGTATACCACTTGACTTAGGTATCCGATACTCCCGTTGACTAGTTGGTAACCCCCATTTAGAATATCAGCTGGATACCCACATTGGATTCCTAGAAGCAGAGCAATGAATGAATACAGCAGTTATAACAAGTCATTTATTAAACTTTTTTCCATAACGATACTCACGTTTACAGACTGGTGGAAATTCATTGTAGAATCCAGTGTCCAAGCATGTCCGAGATGTTGGTCCAACAAGCAGGTGACCACTGTCGCAAGTGTATTCTACGTTGGCCCCAACATCGAAGTTGTCGGCGATCATGGTAGAATTTGGAGGTTGCTCTGGCCTTCCACATGCTTTGGGTTCTAAAAAAAAATATTTTTAAATTGAATTAGATTTGCCATGATTTATTAAGGCACATTTAAATTCATTATTCTATTAGTTGCAGGGATATTACCGAAAGCATATCTATTATTCTTCTTCTAACCTTTATCCGCACTCGATGGTGCATAGGGCACTGCTTCGTATTAATGCAGTGTTATCTCGATTGTTACTTACATGAAGGCAAGGTGATCACTCTTGCCCTTCAGGGACCAGTCCAGGGTAATATTAAATAAATATTAGAATCCCCCCCTGGGAATCGAACCCGGGACCTCCAGCACGGTAGCTAAACACGCTAACCATTACACCATGAGGCGATTAACTAACTAACTAACTAACCATCACGCCGCTTCCCCGTAGGGGTAGGCAGAGAGAATAGAACGCCACACCACTCTGTCTTTGCAAACATTCTTCGCCTCTTCCACGTTCATGCATCTCCTCATACATACCCGCCGATTATTATGACTTCTAACCTGACCACATTCAAATATTTGGCATACCTGATCGTGCCATGTTTTGTACCATGAGACGATGATAGCCATTATTAAGAAAGGAAAATAATTTTTAATGCTGGAGAGTGAGAATAAAGTAATTTATACTAGGTAAAGAACTTACGATGTTGGCATATGAAATTAAGACTGGTGAGGCAGTTGGTGTCAGACCAGAGCCAGCCTTTGCTCCCGTCATATCTGGCACAGTCTTCATTTCCCCCCGGCAAGTTCCAGAAGGAAACTGTGACGTCGTCTCCGTTCAACCACTTCCAGTTATTTCGATCTGTCTGGTCCCTCACAGCTCCGATCCAATATTGACTACTGCTGTCACTTCTATAGAAGATACACACATATTCAAATTTATTTGTTTTAACTTCTGAAACTAGGTGATTCATAAATATGGTAATATCATTTAGTGCTAAACAAACTTTTCCTGTCAAGATATATAAATAATAAGTTTTTATTTAAGCTAAATCAAATATATATATTTTTTCTATTTCTATGGACGAAATGAAATCCTAAAACTTAGTACAATGTTGTGAAATTTTTTATATAGCCTTTCAAGCCTTTTTTGTTTTCCACCAAACAAACAAAGCTTGAATCGCTGAATAAGTTATTGCAAATTTAATATTAAAAAAATTATGCTGCCAAGAACATCCTTTTAAAACTTTCATCGAAAGTTTATAAAGTTTTGGCATAATGATGATATTTGGTATCTAAAACCTAAGACAATCAATCAAACATTATTATTAAGAAAGCGATGATGATAGTTTAAATGTATAATTATGATTTTGATTATTATAAATATTACAAAATAAATAAATCATACGCCAATAAGATTATGAAGAACGCACACATTTTTTTTATGGTCGCACAATTGGATTTAAGTTTATGAGACGCTAACAGTTTTTAAACGCAAACTGGTGACATTTATTTAATATAAGTGAAGCATAACCATTCCTCACTTGATGACCTGCGAACACTACGCACTGTTGAAAACCTCTCATCCCACCATCAACATTAGAAATGATAAACTTCAAGTCATAAACAGTGTTCCCTTGTTTATCCGAGAAGTGTTTACAGACTGCTTTATGTGGTTATAAGGATGGAGGCCGACTGTCAAGTGAGGATTGGCTGTTCATAAATATATTTTAGTTTTTTTTATGATGTTCAATAAAGACATTATGATCCATCGCTGAGCGCTCGGAATTATATTTTTATAACCTATATGTAAATAAGTCAGCAGATGGAAGAAGTGTAATTTGCAGTTACAGTCTGTTAATTCGAAATTGAAAGAAACAAAATTTGTATACTAAAAAAAACATTATTTCATGCATAAATGGTTTTCAAACATGATTCTAACAATTTTGTTAGAATGTTGAAGAGATCAAAATTTGAAAAAGTTTTTTGAGTTTTTACAAAACTCGAATTATACTTGTACAAATTGATAAGCTTTTATTTCATTGAGTTAGTGGGTTAGTGCCTTAAATTTTGATATATCTAATATAAGTCATTTGTATATGTTGGAGAACAATAGCTTGACCTGTGCCTCTGCCAGAGTTCCCAGCTGATAAAGCCTTGCTGCGCAGGATTGCTTTCATCCACGAGAGTCCCTCCGCGGCTCCTGCAGAAGGCCAGCGCCTCTCGGAACTTCAGCGGCTGCTTGTAGAATATGTAGCACTTCCCGTTGTAAGTGGCTGTTGACCCGGGAGGTTGGTCTCTTATCTGAGGACATCTCTCGATGGGCAGCGCTTGGTCCGTATACACAAATGCCTCGCAGATTGACAATTGGCTGGGGCTCGGGGACTCCAGATGGACGCTCACGAATGCTCCCGGCATTGGAGGATTGCAAGGCAGGAATAGCGGCTGGCCCTCTTCCAAGAATCCAGTGAAGCGGTTGCATATCGGGTTGGTGCCCAGGTCTGGACGATTGTTTCCAACTCTTACCACAATTGTAGCGGGTTTATTCGCACCTTCAACAAAATAATGCTATTAGAATTTATCTTCATTTTTGCTACTATAACCATTATTTTCATTTGGTTTTTAGACATATTGTATTTTTTATTTATTTATATAAAAATATATTCATTTATGAATTAAAAAACGTTAAAATTGTTAATAGCATTGGTTTTAAATTAAAATAACTAGTGTTGAAAGTGCAGTTCTCTCATTGAATTGACAGGTTATTTCCTATAAAATAAGTTTTGGACTTAACTGTTTTGTCAATGTTACTCTTAGACAGGCTTTTGAAAAGGAACATGGGATATTAATTATCCATTGATTGAGTGACTGTATCCCAATTTGAAGTGAATCTCATTTACAAACGCAGTTTTCTTAATCGGTTACTGATTCAACGATTCAGAAATTTAGGAGCAAAGGGCTAAAAAAAAGCTTGCAAGGAAACAAAAATGTATGGTTTACTTACCGCAACATGGTTTTCCGAAGTCAAGTCTGACAAGTTGCACCATGTAAGGCTCCAGGAGGTTGACATACCACCACGGAACCTTCTCCGCTTTGGTGAGGGTGCAAGTCTCGGGACTGAAGAATGACGATGTGCTGCCATCTATGGCCCGCTGTGGAATACCACCCTGCTCGGTGCTGATCTGCATAGGCGCTTTACCAGCGGCTACATTCAGAACTAGAAACAATAAATTAAAAATCTTATTAATGTTTTTTTTAAATATTAAAAAAAAACACTAGAAACCTAAAAATATACCAACATTTTTATAGAGAATGCTGAATACTCAGAGGAATATCTATTCTCTACATGTAAAGGGAGTTATTTTAGATTTTTTGTTTATTTATCCAGTTTTCAGTTAAACCGAGTGTGACTCGGGCAAGGAGTTGGGATTGTAAAGATGAACCTGATTAGGAAAATCGTATTCCGACTTCTCGGTATTGATTTGCCTGAGCCATATATATATTTGTTTTTATTTACTAACCTATTGGTGAAGATTTCTTGCACAGGCAATTATTCTTTCCAAAATTCGACTGTTAGATTGTTTTTTGGTTAAACCAAAAAAAACAATTCATTCTTACTTTTCAATTGCAAAATTTGTTTATCGAAAGACAGCAAGGTAGTAAGTTGGTGACATATTGCATTATTGTGAGCGTGCATGTTTTTGGATGATGGTATCGTTGCCGTGATAACAAGTACATACTTACTTAAGTATTTACTTAGAACAGAGATTGCAAGATTTGAAAGTGGTATCACACAAAGGGAACGATGAATGATAAGGAGAGTGTTATATTACCATAGGTACCTCAAAGTTAACAATGCTTTTAAAATACAAAATAAAGTTTATTTGATTCTAATTGTAATGAAAACCATATAAATCTCTCCAAATATATTTACTGAAATTTCTGACATTTTGAGTTGAGACTGAAAATTTTTAAGTCCATAATTTTTATTATAAGATTGTTAGTTTGTAATTCAAGTAAGAAATAATCACGTTTTGAAAATAAAATTAGAATAATAATCTGGGAATTTACATTAAAAAAAAATGCTAAAATTAACGAAGAAGTTTTCATATTTTTTTGTCAAATATTTCTCCGCATCACTTGAGAAACCAGGCATCCAGAGGTCCGGTTTTTTATAATTTAAAACCGGACACTGGCAACCCTGATTGCGGACGAATGTAGGTTATTTGCATTGAATATATTCAAACGAACATATTAAACGTATTATAAACTATGCGAAACTTATGTTAATGTTATTAATTAACAAAGCCGAATCATTATAATTTACAAAATGAAAAAAATATAAGACCGGCATGATGCCAAAAAATATTCAAATAAAATATAATGGCTTGTATACACGGACGAATAATTGCGCGAACTATCCGGTTTGTCTATGATTGCCGATGCCAGCAAAATCTTATTTCAACAAGTACATGAATTAAGTTACAAGTTTTTTCGGCACTCATGTCGTGACATCGCACCATCACTTACCGCTATAAATAATAATAGCGTTTTACTATACTTAAGCCGCTTATGCACTACCCGTAATTTTACCGTCCGGCAGTCCGGTTTTGGAAAATGAAAACGACTACGACAGTTTAGCGTGATCGAATTTACGCGCAACGTGTGAACGCACCGATCAAGAGCACCGATCCGAAGTAAGATGGACAAAAGCACAAGCCAATCCAGGCCAATCATCCGTTTTATATGCTAACTGACGTACCGGACGGTAAAATTCCGTGTAGTGCACAAACGTCCTTACAGAAGTAGGATTCCACTGCCACCGGAATTCATAGATAAACCGGATGGCCTGACATTTACATTCGCGAATTACTCGTTGAGTGTCGATCAAGCATCAGAAAAAAAAACTGACGGTAGAACTAAAAATCATGGACATTATTTTTTGGCATCCCAACATAGATGAAGAAGAATATGGAAGTCTGGTCATTTACAGGGGTTGCAACCGTCTTAGGCTTAGTTAAGTGATCACTTTGCACGCGTGTAACATTCACCAATTCTACCCATGATTGACAACCACACTACTCAAAATTTCGAAACTTCTACATATATTGATGAAACTCGTAACACAGTAGACGTTTACGGTACAGTATATAGTTCATAATAGCTATCTATGGTGGGATGAGGAAAGCTTTTACTAAGCAGAGGCTTTTTTCCATATGTATGTCAGGTCCGAATTCTGGATTATATTCACATACTCGAGAAACGCTTGAAATCCCAACTTCTGTGTTGGGGCCAGCTCTCCTCGTCCTAAGGTTGTAGGCTGTTCTATCATATACAACGTCACTTAGGCCATGTCTTCGAAACATGTTATCTTTCTGTAGCATCCATGACTTTTTTGGTCTACCTCTAGATGTCTTTCGAGGAAGATCCATGGCAATCGTCTGGTTTACAATATGTTCAGGTCTCTACGCCCTATGTGCCCATACCATCTCAATTGCCTTTCCTCAATTGAAATGCTATGAAGAAGAGAACTAATCTGCTAAATAATGTAAACGCGCTTTTAGGGAAACGCTGATCGATTGAGATCAGTCACTCGTTCCAAGGCGATGGCGCTAGACCAAAAGAGTTTGGGAACTACTGTGGTAAACAAACGGATGTAATTTTTTTAAATAGTAAAAAGTACTAAAAAAGAGAGAGTTTATTTTTGAAGAAAGGGGTTATCATCACAGGCGTTGATAACCCAGTTTGTCCGGATATTGTAACATGCGAAAATACAAATATAGCACCTTTTGTAAACACTCATGGGATCTAAATGCCGGCCAAATATTTGTTTCGTGAGACGTTTGACACTTAAAGTAAATTAAATGCGTATGTACATAATTCTCGATAATCCTGGAGGAAGTAGTGGGAAAAGATCAGGATAATCTTCGGGGAAAAAATTCGAAGATGATAAAAATCGCATCTCGGTGGGTCGATAGTCAGGAGTCTATTGCACTTTCTTCTATAGTTTGTTTTTTATCACTTGTTATTAATTTTTATGTGTTTATTTGTAGATTTCGTTGTTATTTATTTTGCTATAGTTATTTTTACTTGTTTATCGTTTTGCTGTTGTTTTTTCTTAATATACGTACCTGTATTGTCAAAATTGTCATATTGTACGAAGGCGAGTCATGCTTTTTATTGCTGACGGTAATACGCCAACATAAGCAACTTTGCCAATGCGTACGTTACATTTTAAACGATTTAAACATAATAACAAAAGCCCATTCACCGAAATGCGTATCTTATTCGAATTTGTAAAGGTTAGGGTGGTGAACGTTCGTTTAGGAATGACTGCGAAAACGTGACTTTTCTAACCCAGGCGTATTGTTTCTGAGCCCTAACAATCCGCAAAAGAGAAAACCGCGCTTCATTATCGTGTGTACAAACCATTTGTTTTGTAACCGCAGCGAGGCGACAAGTTAGTTTGGCTTCGTGATAAGTAGGTCCCCAGAGATCACGACCGAGACCTCCACGTCTGGGAATGGGGAGCGAGGCAGTGCTACGGCGCACTGATGACACAGGGATTTACACACGCGGAAAGGATACGAGCCCGATAACCCGAAGGAATACCTCGACTTACCGCCCTTGACAAGGGCTTCTGATAAACGACAGTCGTAGCTTGATTTACAGAACAAAATAATGACTGATTATCTTCGTCCTCTAACTCTTATGCATAAGGAACTGTATTGGAACACCGCAGCGTTTAATTTATCATCGAAGTTCTGCGCTTCAGGCAAAAATGCAGGGTGAATTTTATATGATTGCAATCATGTATATCTTTACACAATGAAATGTATAAACTACTACTACCACTACCATTACGCCGTTTCCCCGCAGGGGTAGGCAGAGAGGATGAAACGCCACACTCTTCTGTCCTGACATACACTCCTAGCTTCCTTCACATCCATACATCTAGTCATATTTGTCCTCCGATTACGCAGATTTTTGTCACCATCAGATTTTAGGTTCTGATTGATCTGATCGTGCCAAGTCTTTTTCGCTCGTCTTCGTTCTGTTCTCCCGCTCACATTCGCCAATTATACTTTCATAGTCAATCGATCGTCATCCATTTGCTCCACATGTCCATACCGCCTTAAAGAACTTTAATCTTTTCAATTATCCATATAACAAAGTTTTTTAAAAATAATTAAAATGCCTTGATCTTGCTTTTGTGTTTAAGATTCAGATACATAATTATTCTGTTGATTTCAAGTGATGTTATTTTTTTGTTTGTTTTGTAGGTGTCTTCGAAATCGAGGCCTTTGCAATTATACAGTATATAGTAAAATGAGCAACAATGGAAACATTGGAAACTTTGTAGATCAACATGAAAACGAACATTTAAACACAAATCGCTTAAGGTTTTAAGTGTTAATGAAAGAAAACACGGAGGTTTATCAGTTACCGTGTTTTCTAGTGTCACTTAGGGATTGCTTTTTTATCAGTACTTATTATGTAGGTACTAAGAGAAAAAATGCTGAACGGCCCAAATATTTGATAAAATAGACATTTCAAAAGGCACTTTTATGATATTTTTTCCATTAAGATTAAATAATTGTTTATCCTTAAAACTTTACGTAACTAAAAAATTATCTTCGAGCGTGAATAGGTGATCCGTTTAGGTCAGGTTTTATCTAAAGAATTCCAACAGCTTCGACAGAATGTGATGAACCCTGTTGGTACTAAATACTTTAAATGAAGGTTTAACAGAAAGCATATGGTGTACATTTTCCATCAAAGAATAACTCGAAATGTAAAAAAATACAGTTTAGGAAGAAATAATTGTTGGTGTCATTGATTAGATTTAAACCGAGACCCAAAAAATCTGTACACAGTCAACATGTAATTCATCGTTCACAATTTCAATATCTTAAATAAAAGCAATACAATATATATGGTAATACATAAACCATGTTGAGTCCTATGGATCTCCAAATAAACGAAAAATAGATGTCTATGAATATATATATAAGTATTTGAATATATTCTTCTTCATCTTTGATGAGATACCAAAAAATAATATGAAAAATAACTCCTATAATTGGTCCAGATTTGTAAACAAGTATTTGGACACACTCAAAATGTTGTAGAAAAATAGATCAATTAATTTAATAATTTTAGTTTTGACATTAGCTTTGTGGAATAACATAATGATTTAAATATAAAAATAAAACATTTGTATGCAATAAGACCAATTGTTGAATTTATTAATGTAAACACAACTAGTTTCGAGAATTACAGGTCAACAGGAGAAAATACAAACTTCTTTCTTCTTCTTTATGAGCCCTCTGACCTCCACTGCTGGATATTCAACGCCAAAATAAAAAAATATATAAACTGAAAAGCAATTAATTAATAATCTAGTCGTGTTTACATTAATAAACTCAAAAAGGATTGTTATACAGGTATTGAATTTTGTATTCAAACAATTAGTTATTGATGACTTAAAAGGAAATGCAGCCTGAAAGTATTTTTCAGAACGATATTTAATTTGAACCAGGTCATTGAGCTGTACCTGTAAATACGGATGTGAAAGTTCATACGAATCCCAATGAGTGTTAACGATTCAAGGATCTGACTCATTACAATTCGATGTTTTCCTTTGCGTGTTCATTAAATTGTTTCGAAACCTAACGTAATTGAAATACCTACTTACGATTGAGATATTACCGTTTACGTTACAGAAAACTGTGTTTATCGAGTACTTGATAGCTGTTTTACATGGTCACAAAGATCATCTGCGTAGGTACTCAACTAAAAACATTACGCCATCTTCGGTTAGTGAATAATAAAGCTAATTACGATTCGATCAACGCGTGGACATGGAAGAAAGCAGTTAATACTATAGACTATAGATAAAGTTTATTAAAATCACTGGGTTATAACAAAGAGACATTTTAAAAGAGAAATCGACTGTTTCGTAACGAAGTAATTTGTGACAAAACTAGGAAAATCACAATTAGCATGCCAAGTCAAAGAGGATTTGCAAATCACGCCTGAAATTCTAAACAACATTTAAAATGTATTATTTAACAATGTTATGGTCTAATGTGCGCGTAAAATCTCTGACCAAACGCATCCGACAAGTGTCATTTGTCATCTGTCGTTTTAGATGCCCAATATTATGATACAATATCTTCCCGATTCATAGCTAGATTTCAAATATTATGATACAATGTCTTCCCGATTCATAGATTTATTTCCAATATTATGATACAATACCTTCCCGATTCATGGCTAGATTTTAAATGTCATGATACAATGCCCTCCCGATTCATAGCTAGATTTGTAATCTTCTCACACGTTTCCTTGCTATTATAAAAGTTCAAATTGTCCGCCCCCTTAGAAGTATCACGTGATGTGCTAGTACGTATTTAAAACAGTATTAAAGATTGGAGATGCAACCGGGAAATTCCCATGGCAATGAGCGAGTCGCTCGTTACTGGGTGAAAAGTGTGTCGCGAGCCATTGTCTTAGTGGGAGGAATGCTATTTGAGGCCAAGTATCAAGTTATTGTCAACTCCGACCAAGTGCGCTATTAGATGAACGTATCATGAAAGTGTTGGCGAAACAGGTTTTATTATAAATTCTCTGGTAACTGGCAACTCTCATATATTACAACTAGCCCGGAAGCGCCGGATCTGGCGCCCTGCCACTTACTCAAAAGGGACGGGAATTCACGAGTTTGTGAATTAATAGGAACCTTTTATTCTTCCCTTTCTTGCAATTAAGTGCCTGGAGGACCATACATCAAATGGTTATATGTATAGCCTAAAATAACAACAATTTAACCACCTAACAGAAAAATAACAATCCCTCTAGGCAGGATCGGATCTACTGGTTTCCTGTTCGAACAGGAATTTATGTGGATCGGGCTTTCCAAAATCAGGTTTTCCAAAATTTCAAAAAACGGAATAAACGTTGAATCAAGATTTTTTAAAATTATTTTCTAGAACAACCGATGCTATATTGAGCTTTGTTTTGTATTAAAATAAGAAATAATTTTATTTATTATCAAAATAATAAAATAAAATAAAAAGTGATATATTGGGTGGATATTTTTTAAATAACAAAATAAAGGAGTGCTTTAATTTACTTTCATTTCTTGTACGTTACATTCATAATGATTATAATAAAATGTATATATTATAATAAAATGTATATATATATATATATATATATATATATATATATATATATATATATATATATATATATATACACATAGTATATTAATAGATAAACTTTATTCAGAATGAACCAAATCGAAAGCCCCGGAATTCGGAATATTTTCCATCTGGAAAAAACGAACTGGCAGAGTATGTATATGGGTTGCGTGCATTCGGAAATCGGAAAACGGTCGTGTTCTGTAAGCATAACATAATAATTTCACACGACAAGTGCAATAGTATCCCACGGAAACCCAAGCCCGAGTCGTTCGTCTCACACGTAAATCGATACCCATCGGAAAACGTAGAGAAATTAATATCAGTAAGTATTAAAATACGTTACACGTTCACATATGTATTAACACACATACGTATGGTATGTAAATAACGATATTAACCTTGGGTCGTGTCCTTGACCCGAGAATGTTGCCCAACGGAATCCACAACGGGATTTCGAATGCGCCCAAAAACGTTTTATCCCGGGTCAAATACAAGTAATTAAATCCCACTACGTAGAATAAATATACATAGTCATCAATCATAGAAATCCATTTTGGTGTTCATCAGCGTAGTATGTAAATAAACTCCATTATCTCAGCATGTTTTTATGGCTTAATGTGTTCTGGAATGTATACACCCATGATACACATATTATATATTATTAATAGGGGTAAAATTAATTAACAAAAATAAGTATATGAATTGATTCGGATCACTTTGTGCTAATATCTACTCATTTTGAATTAAAGATTTACTTGGTAATTACCACTATTTAACAAAAAAAAAAAAAAAAATATATACAGTATCTACTCAATGAATTAGGGCCACGCAGAATTTCGCGCAATTTCTCAATTCAAACAGGAATAACTCAGAGAAAACCTTGAATAAAACAACATTGAATTTTATTTACACATGAACACTTTATTACGCTTAAATTATGCATATATTTTCATATAAATATAGTTAGTATTTAGTATTTCCACCTTTGGCAGAAATAACTGCCTCAATTCTTTTTGGCATACTTAAAATGCACTGTTTTATCATGTTTTTTATTTCTTCGTCTTCTGACCAAATTTTTTGAATATTTTTTTTTAGACAGTCTACTGTTGGATTTTGAAATGAGTATACCTTATTTTTTAACATGCTCCATACGTTTTCTATAGGATTAAGGTCCGGAGAATTTCCAGGCCAGGGGAGCAAAGGCAGATTTTTGTTAGACAAAAATTTTATTATTGATTTAGCCCGGTGGCAAGGTGCCCCATCCTGCATGAAGGTGTATGGACCTTCTGTTGGGTCGAGTGTATGGTAGAAGGGCAATAAAATTCGTTCGAGGACCTGCTTATAGGAATTTTGGTTCATTGTTCCTTCCACGAAAAACAACGGCCCAGGTAAATTGTTAATAATACATGACCATATCATTGTTGCAGGGGGGTGTTTGATAACTTTTACCACACAGGCCTCATTGTAACGTTCCATTGGTGTTCTCCTGACGAATCGACGGCTCTCTGTCACGGCTTCGAACCGGCACTCATCACTAAAGATGACCTGAAAAATAATGAAAATTTAAGTTTAATTCAAATATATAAGTTTATTTACTAAAATGATATGTTGAAAATTCAATTTAAATAAATACCTTTTTCCAATCATCTACCGAGTAATTTCGATGTAGCCTGGCCCATTTTAATCGATCCGCTTTCATTCATGGTGTCAATTTTGGTACTTTTACAGGGCGCCTGCATTTCAGATTTACTTCGTAAAGACGCTTCAGATTTACTTCGTAAAGACGCCTCAGTGTTGATACCGATATATTTATACCCTCTTCTTCCAATTTTATTTTTAATGTTTTTGCTGATGCACTACGGTTTTCTAAGGCACTTTGAACGATTTTTCGATCAGTCCTCGGTGTTGTTTTTCTAATTCTACGACAGTTCTTTCGCCGATTGCTGGTGGCGGGTGACTGATTTTTTATTGATTTTGTAATTCTGTCCACTGTTTGATGAGAAACGTTTTCTTTTTTTGAAATTTCTCTATTAGATAATATTCCTAATTTCAGTAGCACTATAACACTAGACTTTTTTTCCTCAGAAATGTCTTTAATTTTTCCCATTTTGTCCTTTTCAAAAAAAACACTTGTGTTTACGAAAAAAAATTATACTTTATGAAATAAAATTAAAAATTAAGTTTTTTTACAAGGCACGATAACTATATAACCTCTCTGAACAAAACAACAACCAGAACTCAAGAAACTTCACTAATAAATGAGATAGGACCATTTTTTGAACTTTCAACTATCTGTCTACCTGTGCTAATTAGGGACCTTTCTCAGAAAAAGGGTTTGAAATTTTGTAAAGGCTTAAATAATCCAGGTATATTTTACATATTATTGAAGGTAATATACATGATATTAGATGTCAATAGAAAACTTAAAGTATTTATGTAAAATAAATATAATAATCCAAAAGATTTCAAAGTATTCAAAAAAATAATGGGTGGCCCTAATTCATTGAGTAGATACTGTATATATATATATATATATATATATATATATATATATATATATATATATATATATATATATATATATATATATATATATATATATATATATATATATATATATATATATATATATATATATATATATATATATATATATATATATATATATATATATATATATATATATATATATATATATATATATATATATATATATATATATATAAATATATATATATATATATATATATAAATATATATATATATATATATATATATATATATATATATATATATATATATATATATATATATATATATATATATATATATATATATATATATATATATATATATATATATATTATACATAATTTTATCAAAAAAAAATTGTCAGTCAAGTTACGTGAACGTAATTTTCATATAATTTTCCTAAAAAAAAATGTACGCAATTGAAATAAACAAATAAGCACATCTGCAATGGTGAAAGTCAGAAAATTGAATACAATACGGAGATCGTGATTCAGTCAGATTGTTTACTCTGTGAAAAATGAACAATATGAATGATGTGAACCAAGTTGAGAAGTTATAATTGAAAGGTACTGTGGTTATCAGTTACCGTCCAGGGAGGTCATTACGGAAAATACTTTGACCATCTCATTCAAATTTGTACACGCTATTGAATTCATTGTGCATGCTTTATGCGGCAACTTCCTTCGATTCTCAATTAGTTGAGAAAATTCGGCATGATTTTCTCGTTCGTCCTCCATGTAAAAACCTTCCGTAGTCGGATAAATTAAAACAATAAATTACTATTAAAAAAAAAACGTAGTTGTATCAATAAATGTAAATTGTTTTTTTCACAGTAATCCGGATAATGTGGTGTGCGTGTACATGTAATAATTAATTATGTATGCCTTAATAATGTAATCAGTTTTGACTCGACTTAGACAGGTCCAAATAGAGTTTTATTTTTTTAATTATTTATTATTACTTATCACCTGTCGATGAAAACAACTATAGTTTTCTCGTATGTAATAAAATAAAGCTCAATAAGTGATATCATACAAGTGTTTGATTTTTTTAAAATAAATAATCATCATGTCTTTCTACAAATAATGTACTACTTCTTAAGGCCCAGTATTCGTTAATTTCCTCTAAAACCAGTTAACATTTGACGCAATTGATTTTTTTTATTAAAACACCGTTTTTAAAAAAAATAGTTTTTCTTCCAAATAAATATAAGTATGTTTTTGAAAAGAAAACAGTTTTTGAAAGGTAAGGAGTTAAAAAAATGTTTGAAATATTTTTTCAATTTTACAGCTACGGACACGAACCATCGCCTCGCTAAAAATGAGAAAATTGGCTATGATTGAAAATTGGTGGTCAGGTTAGGAGTCGAAACAATCGGCGGGTATGTATGAGGAGGCATGAACGTGGAAGAGGCGAAGAATGTTTGCAATGACAGAGTGGTGTGGCGTTCTATTCTCTCTGCCTACCCCTGCGGGAAAGCGGCGTGATGGTTAATTAGTAAGTTACACGTAAATAATTTAGCTTTATTTAGCTAATTTAGCTTTCCAATATTGATATGTTCTCGTCAGACGTTGTCTCGAAACAGTCTCGAAACAGTACAATCTAGTGTTTTTCTGTAGTGTTTTTCAAGCAGAGCTGATAGCCATAAGAGAAGCTGTAAAATGGAGTAAGGAAAACTCACAACTGAGTCCTATTAACATTTACTCTGACAGCAAATCGGGGCTAGCAGCCCTGCAGGTGGACTGCTCATCAAACTGCGTTATTAACTCAATACACGAGCTACTGCGTTGTGCTAACTCTCCAATACACCTGATGTGGGTGAGGGCGCACGTAGGACTTAAAGGCAATGAACGTGCGGATGAGCTTGCAAAACGCGCAACCACCAAAAACTCGGCGCCAACTTACTCAATGATTCCACTGAGCTACGTGAAACGTTTGTACCATCAAGAATCCTTAAAGGAATGGAACAAAATATATAAAGCATCTGAAAGTGGAAAGACCACAAGACTTTTTTTTGAAAATGTGCAAGATGCTATTTCTATTCTAGACAAACACGGGAGAAAATATTTTCTCACACAAATGCTGACAGGACATGGAGCCTTTAGAGTCTATTTAAACCGTTTCGGCCTTCGTCCTGATCCATGCTGCCCATGTGATGGCACCACTGCTCAGTCTGTGGAACACGTACTGAGATCTTGCCCAATGTTTGAGCGAAACAGGTGGATTCTCCAAATGGAGTGTGATGCTCACAACATCGACTCCCTGAACCCGCAGGAGATGCTAAAAAGCGGAGTCGTCTCCAAATTATACTTGGACTACCTGGAAAGTTTAGTTGTGGAGATGAAAAACTACAATGAAGGAGGATAAACGTCGGAGCCGGATAATACTTACGGAGCTCAATGCAGTGGAGTGAAGCGGCTGAACGCTGCTCTAACCTCTTTTTCTCTCCCAGATAATGCATACCCGAAAGCACTAAAGCAAAAGTGCAAGAATCCCGTGCCCGTAACATGACCTTGCATATATAAGCAGGGTGCAAAAAAATGTGAGAGGGAGAGGAAAAAAAAAAAAAAAAAAAAAAAACAGTACAATCTAACAATTGTAATAGTGATTAATAAGACGTTTTTAATATATTTTTGGGTTCAGCGAATAGCGGTTTCGAAGTCACACATAGTCGATTCTTCAGTGACGAAACGGACGCGCGATAAATTTTTATTATAATTGTTTTATTACTAATGGTATTGGGAAGCACCTTCTAGCACCGGCGGTATCCGTGTCAATGAGGTCAATGCCTGATGCTGACGCGATGATATATTCCAGTTACTTTACATATTTTATAATAAAAATTGGCATTGCGATAGGTGAGATCACCCGTTCATTCACACGGCAGTCGAAGGTTGATAAGAACGCGTTCTTTAGGACCCGGATCGAGTCACGACCTACTGACCTGAAGGGTACTTACTGCCCGTTACTAAGCTTTGGCAATAGGGTATTATCATTCGGGAGGAATATCTAATTTAACATTCTTAACCTATAAAGGATTGTGTAAGACTCGTTTTGTGTTTATAACAGCCGATAAAATCAATATTTTCATACACAGTTTTCTTTTGCAAAATTCGCCGTAGTAAAAACGTTGTTTTCGTAAGTTGGTAACGAATGACGTCACAGAAACGAATCCACATTACTACTATTACAGCTCTATAAAGCAGATACATAAAGGGATACGCCCCATAACATACCCGATGACGTAAAAGTTGATGACGCATAGCGGTGTCCGTTTTTCGTTTTATTAAAATATCTTAAGTTTAAACCTTCAAAGATTTCAATAACAATGTTACCGATAGTCTAGTGATTTTTGATTTTAATTTATTAGCCAATAATAACACATCATGAGAATGATCCATTCGATTCTGCAGATTAAGAAGTTTATAACAATCCATGATTTTATCCATAGGAAATGGAAGAATACGGAAGAGGCCCATATCCAGCAGTGGAAAACAAAAGGCTAGAGAGGAAGAAGATGATGACGATTTTATTGTATTATTGAATATAATTAAAATACATGCGATGTTAAAAACCTAACCTTTACCATTCATATATAATATCTACTTAGCATACGAAGACCATTAAACTTTTGTCATTTATTGTATCCTTTTAATCTTATTTTGGTACACAATTTTCTTAGGTCCTCGCTCTTCTGTTCTATTGTTTATCTTCAACTTTCTATTTTCACTTTCTAGATTAACAATACACTATAACCGCGTATTTTCCCTGACAGCGAGCCAAACATTATGCGCTTGTACTTAAAACTAACACTCTGTTTCCCATACACGTATGTAAATGATAATTGTTTAAAAATATATACATATCTCCATAAAGCCAAACCTTCTACCATTGTGGGTCTAATTTCATTTAAAACTGATCGTAAAGAATTAAATCAGTACTAAGAATATACATTGTTTTATATCCCAACAAAGATGAAGAAGAATATGGAAGTCTGGACATTTACAGGGTTTATGATAGTTATAGGCTTGGTTAAGTTATCACTTTCTTTACACACGTGTAACATTCACCAATTCTACCAATGATTGACAACCACACTACTGAGATTCATAGAACATCTAGATAAATTAATCAAACTCTTAAGTAAATGCCAAGACTTTTTATATTCTTCTTCATCTATATTGAGATGTCAAATAAAAAATTAAGAAAAAACAAAAATAATGCACAATATTAAGATAAGGTTGTAGGTGATTGAAGTTGAAACCAATGTAAAAAATAACTCCTAATCTGTTATAATCCAGATTTGTAAACAAGTATTTAGACACACTCAAAATGTTGTATATATATATATATATATATATATATATATATATATATATATATATATATATATATATATATATATATATATATATATATATATGTATATATATATATATATATATATATATATATATATATATAAATATATATGTATATATATATATATATATATATATATATATATATATATATATATATATATATACATATATATATATATATATATATATATATATATATGTATATATTTATATATATATATTTATATTTATATATATATATTTATATTTATATATATATATATATATATATATATATATATATATATATATATATATATATATATATACACACATGCGAAAACCCTGTCAGTAATATAAGTCTATGTAACCCAAGGAATTATTAAGTAATGTGGTATAAGTAAGCTATTTTAAGTTGCACTTAGCATTCAGTTCACTCGCCGATTCGAAATCACATAATACGTCACTGTCACTGTGTGTAGATTTAAAAAAAACCACTTAAGTTACCTACTTGTGTATCTCTTGGCTTAGTATGCACTTTGAATGTACAATAATCGTTACATTATCAACATCACTAATGCTGTTTTTTAAACTGTGTTGGTACACCAGAAACGCCTTCGTGCATATTTCTTCCCCATACCACATTTTTCGCAAAACGCGTTTTTCCACAAATCATAATATGTCTTGGTACATCAAATCATCATTATGATATAATTTAACATTTCACCTATATGTACACGAATCGTAATTGCTTCACGCCTTAGAATTTCCACACATAAAAGTCGATTTCATAATTCTAAGTTAACCTAAATAACTATTACTCGATTTGCAGTAAAAATGACCAATAATGAAATAAATATTAGTGCTCAATGGAGTTATTTAGTGTTTCTCTCAAAAGATTGTTATGTAACGACAAGTTCATACTTAAATCCAGATACTTATCCTCGGTATCCTACCCTTTTTATATCGTTTGTTAGAATTGTGATATGTTTGAATCAAGAAAGATTCGCTACTTGTGAAAAAGATCCGTTATAAAATGTAGGTAAATAATGGCCGAGTGGGAAATTGATGATTGAACATTTTCTGGAAATCTTAGCGCCTCTCCGTCTCTGTCCGTGTACCTACCCGTATCTATTTAAATTATATTTTTTTCAAATAAATACCGTTCCTCCGTACCCTATGTACTAAAAATCAATACAACAATCCGATTCGTTGCGCCTAACGAAATGTATAATAAAACTATTATATCAGCACATTCTTTATGCTGTTCGTTTAAGAAACATCAATTTGACAGTTGAATTTTTTTACATTCCTTTAATTTGCATGAATTGATCATGATAAATATAACATAAAAATCTCGTATTAACGGAAATTTTATTTTATATTTTGAAAAACTGAATGCACGTTATACAACAGCGATAGGTTTTTAATCGTTATCTTATAAATTAATCGTTAACCATTTTTTAGAATAAACCCAATAACTATATGAAAGAAAATAATTATAAAAATGAAAATAGTATTTTCTGGCGTTTCTCATGTGTGTGATTATAATCCAGGATTCGAACCTCACATACTAATATAAGAGTTTCTGCTTAGTAAAAAGCTTCTTTACATCTCACCAATAGATGTCTCTAGTAAAGTTCTAGTGATTCAAGAACAAGGTTTCTGAATTGGTTCATATAATATATATATATATATATATATATATATATATATATATATATATATATATATATATATATATATATATATATATATATATATATATATATATATATATATATATATATATATATATATATATATATATATATATATATATATATATATATATATATATATATATATATATATATATATATATATATATATATAGAACTTCCAAGAATTTGAGTAGTGTGGTTGTCAATAATGGGTAGAATTGGTGAATGTTACACGTGTGTAAAGTGATCACTTAAACCAGCCTATGACGGTCGTCAGCCCCGTAAATGCCCAGACTTCCATATTCTTCTTCATCTTTGATGAGATGTCAAAAAAATAAAATTATATGAAAGGTTTAACCATAAAAAAAAGCAAAATGTAACGTTTGTTCTACATACATATTAGTAAAAATGGGGACAGTATAATAAGTCTGTGTTCTTGGTACATATCGGTACTAACAAAGTGTAGTTATAACAAATAATATTAAAATCAATCATTTAAAGTTTACTTCATAAAAATTAGCTGTGATAAATTCTAAAAGAAAAACATTATAAGTCTCTCCTGAACATTTTACTTGTGGATTTACGATTGTTTACCTCGCACCTATAGATATTATTTCGTAATCTGTAGTGCCTGCATTTACATTATCCATTTGATGCCTTGTTGCGAAAATCAGCCAACGTCAAATAATACCTATTGCAAATCGAGAATGTGGAATCATTTTCGAAGTACCTCGATCTAATTTAAATAACCAGTAAATAAATTAGTTTAAAAAAAAAACTCTATGATCTTACATTTTATTTTTTATAACCTAATTTCGAGTTCCTGGCTTAGGAAATGACTCATCGATAATACATACATAAGAAGGTTGGTACTAGATATAAGTTGTGGGTACAATATGTCGGAATTCGTGTAGGTCTTTCCGCCGGATTCAACAAGAATGGTTCAGATCATAGAGCAAGATAGTCTATGTATTATACTTAAAATGGTGTCACGCCTTAAGCCGTGAACGAGTTTGCGAATGCTGAATAAATGGTAATAGAATTATTGTCATCATGATCCACTTATTCTGTGTCTCGGTGCAAATCGAAAGGCGAAGAAAATAGGATTGCCACTATTTAAATTTATAATAAAGTTTTTTTTAAATATATTATTATTGAGCATTTTATTTATTAATTTTTATTTTAAATTCTTTTGCATTACATAGCATAAATTCAAATACAAAAAATATTAATAAAATACAAAAATGAATACAAAAAAAGATCCCACAAAGGCATGGCCTGTGTGTGGGCAAACAAAATAATTTAGTCATAGTAAAGAATAATAGTATACTCATTTTTGACGTCTCAACAAAGATGAAGAAGGATATGGAAGTCTGGGAATTTACGGGACTTACGACCGTCATAGGCACGTTTTAAGTGATCGCTTTACACACGTGTAACATCCACAAATTCTACCCATGATTGACAACCACACTACTCGAATTCTTAGAAGTTCTATAAATTATATATGATCCAATTTCGAAACATTGTTCTTGAATCACTATAATTTCACTAGAGACATCTATTGGTGAGATGGAAAGAATATTTGTATTGAGCATAAACTCTTTTATTAGTATGTGAGGTCCGAATCCTGGATTATAATCACATACATGAGAAACGCCAGAAAATATAATTTTCATTTTTATTATTTTAGCTTATAATTTGACCAGTTAATTTATTTAAAACATTTTGAGTGTGTCCAAATACTTACTCACAAATGTAATATGTACCCATAATTAACCACATTTACCCATAATTAACCACACTACTCAAATTTCGTAAGTTGTTTTTATGCTTCAATTGACATCATCTTTCACATACTCTCTACACCATCTATGGATGAATTTAATAAGTTTTTTTTGATAAGCAGAGACCTTTAAGAAATGTATGTAAGATTCTTCCCGAATTATTTTACATACTAGCTGACCCTTGAAAACATCATTTATATATGTATATATATATATATATATATATATATATATATATATATATATATATATATATATATACACATATATATATATATATATATATATATATATATATATATATATATATATATATATATATATATATATATATATATATATATAAATATATAAAAATATATATATTTATATACATTTTAATTATTTAAGTAGCGGGAACGCATACGAAGCGTGATGTCATTACGTAGGTGAAAATTGTACATGTTAAAAAAAAACCGTCATTGTAAAGTTTGGTGTCTCTAACTGCTGCAGCTCATCTAATTGGTTAGCGCAAAACGCGCGAACACAATTTCATTGCAAATAAAAGAAAAGTTTCGCGGAAGATAATATCTGTGATGACACGGAAGCCCCGTGGTATATGGTACAGACTTGTGCCTCTCTTCCGTTTCCGCACAGATATGTAATATGATCAATAAGAGAATTTCGCAGATAAAAACAAGTGTGGATTGATTGATATCTCTGATGTTTATACCATAAATAAATAACAAGTTTACATTTTTTGTATACGCTAACTTCTTTCAAGAATGTCATAAATAAAAAAAATCGATTTTTCAGGAGAACGTTTTCAAAGTTTAAAAATATAATACAATGTATTAAAAATAAATATCAAGCCACTTATTGAACTTTTTACTGTGCAACAGATCTTTTTAGGTAAAACCTGAAGGTTTTTTCTGCATTTGAAAAATATTTGGTATATTTAAAAAAATAATTAAATAATACCTTTTCTTCAAAATGCAAAAACAACACTTTCTGCCATGTAGCAGGTAAATATTAAGTTTAAAAAATGCCTCTTTTGCTGGGGTATAGTACATTTTATGGGCATTCCGAAAACATGGAAAATGTACAATTTTTGATTTATGACGTTCTTGAAAGGAGTGAGCGATATGTAGAATACGTTGAATCCCGAGGAAGAACATTTTATTATTTTTTATTCATACATATCGTAAATGCAACATCGACAATATTTCAGTTTTATATATAGATACGTATTTCGATGCTTAAAATTTATAATCAGCGTAAAATATAAAGAGTAATAATTTTTATATTTTACGGCAGGCGCCGTGGCGTGATTAGGTAGACGTTTGACTGCGAAACGTCTACCTAATTGAAAAAGGTATTGTTTAATTATTTTTTTTACAAATATACTAAATATTTTTCAAATGGAGAAAAAAATTAAACGAAAACGAAAACATGTTTCGTTTTGGCAACCCTGTATGTAACGGAATCTGTAAAATGAATAGTAATAACCGGATCATTGTGTCAACACGTACTGAAAAGACACCAAATTAGTAGCGAGCTAACCACAATAGTGTAAAGAAAACAGTATCGACATTATATTGGCAGTAAATTGTAATCTTTATACGTTGTAATCAATTTTAAATTAAATCCAACATAATATTATTCTATGTATGTACACAGGGTAAAAGGTTTTCCGACAACTCGTGATGATTTTGTTTCGCTATAAGGGCAAAAAAAATTATGTCGACATAAATATATCGACATAATTTTATAAGTAAATACTTGAACTGACATTTGACAGGATTAAATGATCATTATAAATTATATTATATTGTTCAACGTTTACCATTTTGCCCAACTTTTGAAAGATGCATATATTCAATGTTGGTGAATCCTTTAATAAGTTTGTTTTGATAGATTTGAAAGTATAGCTGATAATGGCGCCATCAGTTGATAAATTAGTTAAGTATATATTATTATTTTGTTCCCAATTCACGGGAGCAATAAATGCAAAGTTCCACAATACGAAATCACATCAGAACTTTTTGTGCGTCATTCGGGACGAATATATTCGATCGTCGGAACTTAGTCTGAAAAGAGAATCATTGCGCTACCTAATTTAGACTTATTACTTCATTTATGAAATAGTTAATCATGCCTTATGTATGCTTAATTCGCCGTTTAAACCATATTTCTATAGTTTAAAAGGATATTATGATCACCACGACTTCGAAATGGATTTTATGATTTGGTATGGCCAAAATTTCGACATAAACTTGTGTTACTCAAAATGATTTAAAGAATCATTTTAAGCTTGGTTCCAAAAATATAATACTTAGATACTTTTATATATTTAATACCAAATGAACTTAGCACGTATTGCCAAAGATATTTCAGCACGAGCTACACAAAAAATTAGAATTTTAAACAAAAAAATGTGAATTTTTTTTAATATTTATTTATTAAGAAAAATATTCATATTTTTCAAAGTCGTAATAATTTTTTTGCTTATTACAGAGTATAAATAATTGTCAATTGTAATAGTATTCTTCTGTAAACATTCCATTATTTATTTCATACATAATTCACAATGTTAACCTGGGTAACATGAATTTATTTAGGTTATTTAAAAACAACAACAAACTTTAGTAAAGTAGTGGAAAAAACAGGTTTTATTCTTATAGTAATAAATAAATAATAAATTATTTTGGATACTTTATATAGCTCCATTTTCGTACAATAAATACTACCTCAAGAGCGCTATACTGTTATAATTTTTTTGGAGGTGTAGGTATCTGATAATTGCAACCTTCAAAAACATAATTCCAAGAATATTTCGAGTACACTTGAATGTGAAAAATTAATCGTTCCTTTTAAATGGAATGTACACAAGAATAACGTATACTTATATGTATGTTTGTCAATCATGGGTAAAGAAAATACATATACAATAGGTTGTTAATCATGGGTGGAATAAAAAAACCCTTATCCGCACCCCAATGGTGCATAGGGCACTGCGTCATATAACCGCAGTGTTATCTTGATCGTTTACACATGAAGGAAAGGTGATCAGCCCTCAGCTTCAGGTACCAGTCCAGGGTAATATTCAATGAATATTAGAGTGAAAAAATTACTTATATTTATTGATCCCCCCTGGGAATCGAACGCGGGACCTCCAGAACAGTAGCCGAGCGTGCTGACTATTACACTACGGAGGCGGACATGGGTGGAATACATACATAAATTTACAATATACGAGTATATGGTTGTAAATTTTATAAAGTGATTAAACCTGTGTCATATTCCCAGCTTAAAACTTTGTTTCTGTTGATTTTTTCGTTATTTTGTGTCATTAATGTAAAGAAAAATTGAAGAAAATGTGCTGATTTTATCAGCTGTTTCTTTAAGTACCATTGTTTACTTGTTGTTCATTTGTTGTGTTTTTATCTATTTTTATTTAGGAATCATCCAAAAACAAAACGTGGATAAAATTTGCGCAGTATTACAACAACTGCGAGATGTATCGAAGAAGATATATAATCTAAAGACTGTTAGTACATTCTGCCTTAAAATAGCATAAAAAGCAGAGTCTGGATCGTGGAATGAACTCTTTATATCGGGAATTGTGAACGGTAAATCTGTTCAAACGTACCAGCTGTCCCCCATACAACATAACTGCATCTCCTCCGAGATGGTATACCATGAACTACTGTTCTGCAGATGATAGAGGGATTTGTGTACCTATCTAACTATTTATACTACCAATTACCCAATCGAGAAAGAACTTTCAAGTAAAATACGCAGTTTAAAATGTTTGACGTCGTGGCCAAATGTATTATTTAAATATGGTCGTCGGAAGCATCGGGGATATCGACTGTCTGGTTCCATAACAGTCTAAATTCCATACCAAACTAATAAATAAATATTATTTTTTGACATCTCATCAAAGATGAAGAAGAATATGGAAGTCTGGGTATTTACGGGGCTGACAACCGTTATAGGCTGGTTTAAGTGATCACTTTACACACGTGTAACATTCACCAATTCTACCCATTATTGACAACCACACTACTCAAATTCTTGGAAGTTCTATATATATATGAACCAATTTAGAAACCTTGTTCTTGAATCACTAGAACTTCACTAGAGATATCTATTGGTGATATGTAAAGAAGCTTTTTATTAAGAGATGTCAAAGAATAATATGAAGGTAACTCCTGTAAATGGAGATAATCTAGATTTTGTGAACAAGTATTTGGACACACTCAAAATGTTGTAAGAAATGAATCTTCATTTATCATATTTAAATTATTGACTCACGTATAAACTAACCACTGTCTTGGAAAAATCCACAAAAAGTGTTGTAGCAATGATGCATTTATTTATTTATATCTATATATATATATATATATATATATATATATATATATATATATATATATATATATATATATATATATATATATATATATATATATATATATATATATAGGGTCCGCCATCTAAAATTTTTTTTTTCAACTAGTGCTTATTTCGTGAATGGTAACACTTAGCTCATGTCTGATTTGACAGATAATTAGTTTTATCCTTCCGCTAAGCGAATATGGTTGTGTATACGCTTGAACAACGCTGGGAAATATTGCGACATTACTTTGAAAATCATGGTAATGTTGCAGAATGTGTGCGAAAATTGCGTACGGTTTTTGGAAGAAGAGAAGCACCGTCAGCTCCGTATGTTCGTTATCTTGTGAAAAAAGTGAAAGAAACTGGCATCCTCATCGATAAACCAAAGCGTGAAAAGCCAAAAACAGTGCGTACACCCGAGAATATCGATGTTGTGGCAGAAAGTGTGCGTGAAGCGCCATCAACATCAATTCACCGTCGTTCTCAACAATTGAACATTTCGGAGACATCATTGAGACGAATTTTGCATAAAGACCTTGGTATGACGCCATACAAAGTCCAATTGGTTCAGGAGTTGAAGCCAACTGACCATCCAATGCGTTTTCGCTTCGCTGAGTGGGCCTGCGATCGACTTACAGAAGATGCCGATTTTGCCAAAAAAATCATCTTTTCGGATGAAGCTCATTTTGATCTTGGCGGGTATGTAAACAAGCAAAATTGTCGTATTTGGGGCACAGAAAACCCGCACGCATACATTGAAAAGCCGGTACACCCAAAACGAGTCACTGTTTGGTTCGGATTTTGGTCCAGAGGCATAATTGGGCCATTTTTCTTTGAAAATGAGCAAGGAGTGGCCGTTACAGTCAATGGCGATCGTTATCGGGCCATGTTGAACGGATTTTTGTTCACAAAAATTGAAGAGGAGGATATTGGCAACATTTGGTTTCAACAGGACGGCGCTACGTGCCACACAGCCGAAGCTACACTCGATGTTTTGCGCCCTGTTTTAAAAAAAAAAAAGTTATTTGGCGGACCCTTTATATATATATATATATATATATTTATATATATAAATATATATATATATATATATATATATATATATATATATATATATATATATATATATATATATATATATATATGTGTATATATATATATATATATATATATATATATATATATATATATATAAATATATTTAAATTTGAGTTTTTCTTAGAATACATTTTGTAAAAATATCTTTATCATAATTTTTAAATTCCTAACCTTTCCATAATTTCTTTTCAAAACCATATATTTATTTCGAAGACTAACTTATTTTTTCAATAAGAAAACGGTGTTTTAAGAAGAAAACAAAATCAGTAATTTCCAAAATGAGTAAATTCCATTTCTCATTTAGGGACATGGGATTAAGGTTAACAAGACTGAAAAACAGATAAGAAAGTAACAAACAAGTAAACACAGGAAAAATTGGAAAATATAAAGCAATAAAATATACAGTAAATAGGCGTGTAAAAAAACATCAGGTAAGAAGCATGTTTTAAGAGAAAAAAAAGAGAAAATAAAACTAATCACTGACGCAAATATTTCCATAAAGTATTATTTTAGTTTATTCATGTTAGATCTTTCTATTAGATTAGAGACTGGGTTCTATCTTATATATCGCGCACTCCTTTCAAAAACGTCATAAATCAAAAACTTGATTTTTCAGGAAAACGTTTTTAAAGTTTAAAAATATAACACAATGTATTAAAAATAAATATCAAGCCACTTATTGAACTTTTCACTATGACACAGAGATCTTTTTAGGTAAAACCTGAAGGTTTTTTCTCCATTTGAAAAATATTTAGTTTCTTTAAAAAAAATAATAAAACAATACCTTTTCTTCAAAATGTAAAAACAACATTTTCTGCCCTGTAGCGGGTAAATATTAACTTTAAAATATGCCTCTTTTGCTCAGATATAGTTCATTTTCTGGGCATTCCGAAAACATGCACAACTGAAAATTGTCGATTTTTGATTTATGACGTTCTTGAAAGGAGTGAGCGATATGTTAGGTAGCTGGTTAATTTGGGTATAGGCAATTTATTGTAATATGTAATATATGTAATATACACTGTATTTACATTTTAATAATCGTTTTGTTTTCGGGAAGTTTAAGACCCCGATAACTACAATACGTTAAATTAAAAAAAAAGCAAACCTGCACAGTTAAATAATGCCTGATTTGTAATATGATACGAAATTACCTTTATAGCAATAACCACCGCCGTAGAACGCAACCCAATAAAAATGATTTAACGTACAATAAAGTTATAAGTGAGCAAGACAAATCACGGAGATAAAAGGAACGAGATTAGAACTCGTAAACTAACTAGAATTTAACGATAACCCGTAGGAAAAAAAACTCAGTGCACACAAATATGTATAATAACGCGTGAAAAAAAGTGATTGATCGTTTTGACGATTCACAGATAAATATGAATCATTTGCGCTTTTCTAAAATAATTTTAACGATGAAAAAATGAGTGAATTTATCTGTATTTCTTTATATACACTGCTATAAACCTATTAGGTAGGTAAGAGAATAATGGCCATTAATTTATGATATTAAGCTGTATGAATCTTTCAGGATGGTCCTGAACAGTTGGTTGAACACACTCTCTTTATTATCCATATTTTACTTTGTGTAATACCACGTTTTTAAGTGGTATTATGTTACACAAACGAAAAATGATAAGGAGAGTGTTATTTGTGTATTATCATAACACAATGTTAACAACCCTCTTAATATACAAAATAGACTAACTTACATACATACGTTATAATGTACGTTTAAGCTCGATTTACTTCCAAGTATTTAATGATGCCAAGTTTTCCTCAGTCTTTCTCCGCTTCTGTTCAGATTATATCCACTCAAATATTTATTTTACCATAACCTTCTCACTTGCTCGTCCCACGTGTCCAAAAGTCCAAAACTATCTCAACACACATATCTTAAGGATCTGGATAGATTTGGGGTCAAAATAATCGGGGGATGTGTAAATATATATATGTATATATATATATATATATATATATATATATATATATATATATATATATATATATATATATATATATATATATATATATATATATATATATATATATATATATATATATATATATATATATATATATATATATATATATATATATATATATATATATATATATATATATATATATATATATATATATATATATATATATATATATATATATATATATATATATATATATATATATATATATGTGTGTGTAATAGAATACCTAGTTTCCTACCTATACATTTTATTAAGTACCTACACATAGTACAAATCTACCACCAGATGTCGCATGCGTCACACTGAATAAACAAAAGACATCAGGTAGAAAAAATATAATATTGTGAACTGTTAGAATCAGATAGATAGAAAATTATTGTAAAGATTAATTAAGAAAAAACTTTTACTGTCGTTTCTTTAATAACAAAGCCACACATTGTTTATTTTATTATTATACACCCACTTTACATATTATTTACACCCAATTTCAATGAAACATATTACCACGTTTTATATATATATATATATATATATATATATATATATATATATATATATATATATATATATATATATATATATATATATATAAATAAAAAATAAACCAAATCCATACCCCTTGTATCCTACCCTCTATCCTGATCCAATTAAAACGTATTTTTTGAGGTAAATTCTTTGAGGTAATGCATCTCATATGCTTAAAATTGAAGCAAATGTAACTAATGATTCTTAAAGTATTACAAAAATTCCGGATTTTTTCTGTAACATAACCTATGTTTTAAGACAGAACGATATATATTTTGTTAACATCTATGGCAGCTTTTTATTAGTTTGGATAAGAAACGCTTTGGTTTTATTAGATTATCTCATTTTTATTACGTATTAAAGTGACAGATTATAGCATAAATATATCGCTTTTTTTTTTTCAAACTTTAATAATAATAATGGTTTAAACATACTAGAAATTGAAACATATCATCTGGAAATTGAACAGAGATTTCATAAAGTCAAGTGTATTCATGTCAGTAATTTGGTAATGAAAATGTATATGCGATGCCATAATATTTAAGGCGTGGAATCGATCAGATATATCGTACTATGAGGTTATATCACGCTGTGAGAGTACCTACGTGAATGCGTTGCGCAATGCTCGGGTTGAAGTTAATGACTCTACCTGCTGTTACGGAGACTCCAAGTTCACGGGCAGATTTGAATGGACACATATTTATTTACATTAGCGAGATATTAATTCTTGGACTAATCACGACTCTACTGAATAAAATAAAACCAGTTTTACTATTTGTGTACAAGTGAATAATAAACTCGACGCAAACCTATACTGTAGTATGCTATCTTATAGTAATTATTCTTACGTTTCGGAATGTAAAGTCATAATCCCGTTATACGTAGTGCTTTTTACAACATATTTATATATTGTACAATATTAATATATACTATTTTGTATATCAGTTTGAGAGAATTTATTTGATACGGTACAGTGAATTTCAACGTATGCTGACAGTACAATAACGAGATGAAAAACCTGCTAGAGGTTTCGTTATATGTATACATATATGTGATAAAAATAATTTATGCATTTTTCCACTTTTGGATAGCGTATAATATGAAAAGATATATTGCCGTATTCTTTTTTCTTAATTACACATATTATTTATTGCAATTAATCCGTGCGGGGAACATTATTGTGTCGAGAAAGCGATACATCAACATAAAGTAATGGCAAGAAATCGGTGTTTATATTCTAACCAATTTCAGGAAAGCCTAAGTGGATTTATTGTTTAGTACATATTTATGTACATCTATTATGACTACCTACCAAATCGGTTTTTCTCCAGCCTTTGTATGTTTTTTTGAGTTGTGTAGTGTACAATTTTTAATATACACCCATACCTCGCTTAACGGCCTAGATACGTTCCACGAAACTTGGCCGCAAAGCGAAAAGCCGTATAAGGAATAAATTATTCTAAAACAAATTCATACCAAATCAATGGGATCGGTTCAAAATTTGTTAAATATGTATCTTGTCCGCCTCCGTAGTGTAATAGTCAGCAAGCTCAGCTACTCTACTGGAGGTCCCGGGTTCGATTCCCAAGGGGGGGTCAAATAAATGAAAGTGATTTTTTTCATTCTAATATTTATTCAATATTACCCTGGACTGGTACCTAAAGCTGAAAGTTGATCACCTTTCCTTCATGTGTTAATGATTCAGATAACACTGCGTTTATATGATGCAGTGCCCTATGCACCATCGGGTGCGGATAATGATTTGAATGAATGAAAATATTTAAAAATTTATAAAAGATAGGAATAGAGTACATATACACACATACATATATGTGTGTGTGTGTAAATTTGTAATACAAAAATATTTTCAAACATTAAAATAAATGTTTGTAGTTGAAATGTGCATAAAAACAATCTGTAATATATTATAAATGAAATGTTGCATTTTTATTACAAAATATTGATTACAGTATATAATAAATTTACAACATTTCCGGCGGAGGTAATCGAATAAGTATAAAAGGCAAAGGATACAGAATAAAGAAATATATATGAATTATGAAGAAATACGCAGAGGATTTGCACATATGTTTTATTAATATTCATAAACGCATAATAAAGTACACCATTATTATTTATAAATCTACTTTATTTACAGACATCGTCTTAGTACATATTATTTGATTTGTTTGGATATCATAAATTACTATGTCTTAAGTATATTCAGATGCAAACATAGAATAGGTTATCCGAATTTGAGGATGGTTGAAATACACAAGTCGTGAAACTCAAACGCAGTAGATTTGTAGTTGCGGAGGTGAGTAATAAATATTACATGTTTAGTATAAAATGAGTAATAAAGCTAAGTTATGGATGAATAAATAACTTCTTAACTTTTGAATGGGTTTTTTAAAGAATTTTTTGCATTTAATAAATATTACAAAACTCTTAAGGTATTCAATAGACCAGTGGTAAGGTAATTTGAAAAGACTTTAATAAAAAAAATTGCTTTGTAATTATTTGTTTATTTTCATTTTTTTTATTTATTTATTTTTATTGGAAAACCAACAGAATATTTAACGAAAAAACATAATTTAGAAGAATTTAAAAAATAACATTCCAATTAGAGGTTTTCACTTAAGTAAACTAAAAATATAAATAAACTGTCACGTACATAAAAGTGTAACTATAAAATAAACTTACATTACATGTTTTTATTAAATAATAGAAATTTTCCTTATCAACTAGTCAAATAGACATCAACAATATTTCTCTTAAACGCATTAAAAGAAACATTATTGATGTATATTTTATTAAGCATTACATTGATATTCGGGACTGCAGCCCTGTTAGAGTAAGCTGCCATTTTAAATGATGTATGGTATTTTCAAATTTAGGCTGATAATCCAGTAATAAAATCTAATAAATTTTGGACACACTCCGAACGCATCGCCCAGAACTCTAATAAAAGGTTAAAAAATATTTTTACTAGGGGTGATTACGTGATAAAATAATGTATCGTTACTTTGTTTTACAGAGAAATACGAGTATTTTGATTCTAAAATTATAAAATTTTTCTTTTTAAATTGTCATTTGTAACTTGAGAATAAAAGTAAAACACTGACTTTTGAAAGCGACAAAATTTTTGAACATTTAAGAATCTCTGGTTTAAGAAGAGAATTTGTGACATATGATGTAAAACTGGTTACTAGGTAGAGTATTTTTAGGTGTCATAATTTACAATGAAAAAAATCGTTTGGGGTCCAATACCTATTTTACATTTAAATCACATCCATCCGATATGATTTTTTTTATATATATTTAAAAATAAAAACGTTTAATCATCAAACTAGTATTAATTAGTTATTATAGATCACTGATATAAAAATTAAAAGTTTGACATTACTATTTAAGCTTTAAGTTGAAAATACGCGAAATTCAATATGGCGGCTAACGCAACAGGGTGCAGATTGAAATGGCTCCTTTTAGCTGCAAAATACACTGATCTCTTGGGGCAGTCGAGGTTGTTACGGCCATTCAGATCCACGTTTACAATAGAAAACCTACTGTAATTTCAGCGATTTCTTAAGTTTGGCCCGCAACGCTTGCAACAATTTTGAGGTTTAATTAATACTTGTTTAAGTGTATTATAAGAACGTGTAAAAAATCAACTCATTTTAGTAGTAAAAAGTACGGTAAAATTGATAGATTAGATAATAATCTCCTCTAGCCGAAATTGTGAACGTCTGCATTCTCAATACAGCGGTAAAAATGTTCGTAGTAGCAAAATTAATGTGAAATAACCATGCAAGATTACTTAACTGTAAAATTCCACGCTGCGTCTAATCATCTTTCAAATTCTACCCGATGTCGTTCTTGTAACAAAATGTATCTATTAAGTAATTTCTAATACTGAAAGTTTTATTTAGAAAGGAGTCTTATAATACGCAATCAGTGGGCTTTCACGAGTGCGATACGGATTTATACATGAACTGCTCATTCAATACACGATAAAATAATATAAATATTAAATATATATATTTTATACATAATATATATTAAATAGTTATATAGCAAGAATATCAGGGATAAATTTGGTGCAACACAAACATATAAAAAAACCGTCAAATTATAAGCTACATGAAAAAATATTCAATCGTGTTTTCAGGAGTTTCCCAGTAAGTATGTGTAAATAATCTGGAGTTTGGATCTTGCATACAAATAAAAGGATCTGTGCTACATAAAAGCTTTCCTCAATCTAACATAGATGGCTGTTGTGAACTCATATGTACTGTGTTATGAGATTGATTAATATATATATAAGAGTTTCAAACATTTGAGAAGTGTGTAAGCGAGTGTTTTCGCCTAAAATTTTCACTCACGAATAACACGAAATTACGAGAGTAGAACATACTTAGAACATAAAGAGTAAATCCACTCACGAGTAAGCAGAGGCGTGCATTTCAAACAGGTAGAAAAGCAGTGCCTATCCTAACTTATCCGCGTGACATAAAAACGAAACCAGTACCCAACCCAACCCTACCTTACTAAGTAGTACCTAGCTTACCTTACTACCTACCTCTAGTGCCTTCCCAAATTAATTATCTGTGCACGCCACTGCGAGTAGGTTTAAGCCATAAAACTTATAATGTTGAAGCCTAAGTACGGTCATGATAAACGGTGTTGCATAAGCCATAGCTAGATTTTAGAGTCACTTGGACGTTATGTAATTTTAAAAAAATGAGTAGTGTGCTTGTTAATCATGTTGTAGAATAGTGAACACGTGCGTAAAGTGATTAATTAACAAGCCTATGACATGTCATAAGCCCTCTATATTTAGAGACCCAGACTTTCATATTCTTTTTATCTATGTTGAGATGTCAAAAAGCAGAGAAACTCAGATTTGTGAACAGGATTTGGACACATTCAAAAATGTAACGTAGGTATCCTCATTTGCCTTTTGAAGTATACTTAGTAATATTTCAACGTCGCACAACGATTTGCGTAAACGTGGAGTTAAAAATCACTAAAATATTGAGCAATTTCCGAAACTAATCGATTGTGGTAAAGAATAAATATTCAAACACCATAATTACATTTCACCTGCGAGACGATTTCGCATAATGAGATGATGATTACGAAATTCGATAATATTTCACAATTTCGTCCGATTCATTGCCCATTTCTTGGCTTCGGAAAGTTCCAATATTCGGCTGTTTTTCGATCAATCATTCAATTTAAAAATTTCTATCCCGCGATAATATGGGTAAAATTGTGCTTCCGTATCTTTTGGTTTTGCAGTTTCATCATGGAGCTTTCCCTTATCGTGATTACGTATAAATAGAGAAAATATCCAACTACTATCCAATTCGCTGAAATTCTCTGATGAAGTCGATGTTACCGCCAATTACTTACACAAACATACTCTTCGTATCTATACACACGCAACATATCGCTCACTCCTTTCAAGAACGTCATAAATAAGAAAAACTTGATTTTTCAGGAGAACGTTTTTGAAGTTGAAATATGATACAATGTATTAAAAATAAATATCAAGCCACTTATTGAACTTTTTACTGTGTAACAGATCTTTTTAGGTAAAACCTGAAGTTTTTTCTCCATTTGAAAAATATTTAGTATATTTAAAAAATAATAATTAAAAAATACCTTTTCTTCAAAATGCAAAAACAACACTTTCTGCCCTGTCGCAGGTAAATATTAAGTTATAAATATGCCGCTTTTGGTGGGATATAGTACATTTTCTGGGCATTCCAAAAAAATGCACAACTGAAAATGGACGATTTTTGATTTATAACGTTCTTGAAAGGAGTGAGCGATATGTACATACATACAGTAGAACCTTGATGGAAGGATTAATTGGGGGGAGAGGGTGTCCGTTAAAGCCGAAAGAACGTTTTATAAAAACGGGTTTAAAATAAATCAATTAAAAAAATATATGAACACTGTATTAAGATATAAATAAAACAGCATCATCATATTACGCTAACATTCAAGCTGAAATCCCATTCAAACCATGGTACTGGGACTTATCTTTGTCTAGATCTTCTATCTCGATGTTATGTCGCCTAATGTCTCTATCGCATCTCTATAACATAAAGTGCGTTACATCACCATATTGTGAATGTGGACAAGATATAGGGGATGCAAACCACACGTTCTTTCAGTTTCCGCTCACAACAGAGAAGGTGAACTTTCTAAATAGCTTAACGCAGGCAGGAATCCAACTCTTCACCCGAGTATTCACCCTTCTTTCTGAACCTAATTTTAGAATTGCGATCATAATTTCTAAAATGATAACGCTAAACGCATTTAAACTATGAAATTTTGTATAAATTGTTATTATTATATTCTATTATTATTTTGTTTGTAAATAAAATAATACTTGACACTGGCAGAAACATACTTTCACTGGGTGACTGCCAAATAAATAGATACTTTAAAAAAATAACAATACAAAACACAAACAAAATTATATTTGTTGTCTTCGAACACTACAAGGGAAAAGACGTTGCTATTTAATATCGTTGCACTTGATTTCGGTAATCCTGCTTTGAAAAAGGAATTAGTTTTAGTTTGCACTATTGAAGTTTTGAGACATAATTTTTGATTATCATGGCCGCTATTATTAACAATATCCTATTTGAAACGGCATGAAATTATTTAAACAATAATCATAAAGTGTTAACTGCAATGACGTGAATAAAAAGCTTGTTTTTTTTATGAAAATATTGCGTTTTGCTAGTTTAGTACTCTTTTGAATTAACTCACTGTAGTAATGTACTTTTTGCTTAGTGACCCCATTTTGCAGGACTAACGATCAACTGATGAAACAAAAACTTGAAAAGTGTTATTTTAAATGCTCGGGTGAATACAGGCATATTACGAAATTTACGTTATTTGGTTTATACTACTGAAAAACATATTTTGGGTAGATTTTTTTTTCTTTTAAAATGGCTAAAGGTGTATTCTTATTAGGTACTCGTGACATCCGCTGATCGTAACTTAGTAACCAATGAAATATTTTTTTTGTAGATAAATTGTTAAATACATTTCTCCTTATTCAATCTTCTGTCCACCTCTGCTGGATATAGGCCTCTTCCGTATCTTTCCATTTCTTTCGGTCGGTCGCAGCTTGCAGCCAATTTTTACCCCCCACAGCGGCTATGTCGCCGAACCATCCTTTTTGAGGTCTTCCGACGCCTTTCTTATTCTCCCAAGGTTTCCATAATAAAATTGTAGGGGTCCATCTTGTGAGGTCTTGTCTCGTAACGTGTCCTGCCCATTGCCACATCCGTTTTTCTACACGATCTATGATATCTGGTTTAGCTCCCAATTTCTTCATTTCATATTTTGTCTCTTAGGCTTATGCTAAGCATGGATCTTTCCATGGATCGCTGTGTGCATTTGAGTTTTTATACATTTCTTCTTGTGAGAGTCGTGATCACTAATGCATATGTGCATATGTACTGGCAGTACACATGATTAATATATTTTCCATTTCAGAAAAGTCGATATCTCTTTATTTTCTAGAAGGTGTCTAAGTTAACCAAAAGTTGCCCAATACATTTCTTTTCTTCTTGGCAGTTCATCATATGTCCAAATATGCGTATTCATCAACTATTTCAAGGTTTTTTATTCTTATAATATAAAATACATTCAATTATATAAAAATTTATTGGAAAGTATAAAAAAATTAGATACAGCGATATTGTTATATGTATTTACTAAATAAATAGTTATTAGACTTCTTCAACCGTAAATCAATTCGTAAACGCATATAATTTAGCTCGATAAACAATAGCGATATCTGTCTTTCAGGAGCAAAATTAGCGTAACTTTCTAGAAACCGTATTTGAAGATTTCTCGTGACGGATAGCGCATTAATTGAGAAAATACATTTAATCTCGGTTCAAAAACAGATTCTGTAGCTCGCCTGCCCGTGAAAGTTCGTTGCCTCTAGGGAAAGTGTTCACGGGTCGTTCCGACTCGCGCGCAATATTTCTACTAATTCGTACTTATTATTTGATTCCAGTTATTGTTTTTTCTGTGCGAATAACCATCTCCGATTAGATAATAGTTGTTCAACTCGTAACTTTTCTCTATTTTATAATGCATTCGCTAGATTGATTTACGAATCACATCTCCCGTTATTATTCAAATTACATCTTCGTTAGATAACTGCCATCGCGCCGTTTCCCTGCTGGGATGGGCAGAGAGGATGGAAGTACCCACTCATCTGTCCTGACATACACTCCTAGCCTCCTTCACATCCATCATCTAGTTATACATGCTCTCCTGTTACATACACTTTTAAGACGACCAGATTTTAGGTTTTTCACCCGGTCGTGCCAAGTCTTTTTCGGCCATCCTAGTTCTATTCTCCCGTTCACATTTGCCATATTTGTCACTATCTCGTTATTCATTTGCTCCACCTGGCCATACCACCTTAAAGAACTTTTGAGACAAACATTATCGGTAAAATGAAAGGTGCGTTGAGATGGTTTGGACAAGTGAAATAAAGAGTGAAATAGAACAGTAAAACAAATTTATGAGGCGAACGTGGATGGAAATAAAAGCAGAAGAAAACCGAGGAATACTTGGATATCTAGAAAACCCTGCTTCGAACAATGTAGTGCTCATTGCACTGTTTTTTAGAAAAAGAAGACGAACGAAGCTAGATATAAAAAAGTGATATTTTTGATTAAATTGGGGAGCATTAAGACGCGTATGCTACTTAAACGTACTTCATTCAAACTACAATGCAAGTACCTGAAATATATAAGTTATAAGAATGAACATTTTTAAAAGATATTTAGTGTTCTCATCATTTACAAAATATTGATTCTATTCGATGTTTCTGGTTAGCCTCAGCGGATCACGTTAAAAAAATGAATCAAGTTTAGGCAGAGTGAGGAGAAAACATAGATCTTTTAGCACACAGTCTGTGAAACTAACACGGGATCACAACCCGACTCAATGTTGTTTTTATATTGGTTTAATCAATAAACAACTTACAATTGATGCTTTTACTAGATATGTGTAAGCGGCCTTACACATACCGTCAATTTTTTAATTAGACACTTATGTAATACCATTGAATATCTTGCCACTATTATAATTCCGTTACATAATTTAATATAAAAAAGTATGTTTTTTTCGCTATACATTAAAAAAACAGCATGTGTAGTGTGTACGAGGCGAAGTAAAAAATCACTCAAACTCTACAACGAATTACGTTGAAGAAAAATAATAATCAACCATAATAAATTAGATAACGACTTTTTGATATTTGTTCGTTCGTTTATTTCGATTTGACGCAATAAAGTATCTGCCTATCTTTGTACTTAAATAGTTCATACAGTTACATTTACACAAAATCATAGAGGAAAAATAGAGGAAGACGAAAGATCAACACCACAGATTATTTTTTTAAATATTAAACCATTTTCCTCTTTATTTAACAATATATCAAGATGTGCGTTATAGATAAAGTGACCATACGTCCCGTTTTGAACGGGACCGTCCCGTTTTTACATAGCCTGTCCCAATATAAAACAACTTTTTTTTTTCATTTTTATAAAATTTATTCTTCTTATTTTCTTTATCAATTCCTTTCTTTTTAATAATACATAAAAACTATGAAAAAATACGTATTTTCTTGAATATCCATACTATAAGGTTAAAATTGGTAAATGTCCCGTTTTGGGGACAAAAATAAATGGTCAGTTTAGTTATAGATGGCCCATCAGAGATGAAGGCATACATGTTATAAGAAGATAATATGGAGTCTGAGCAGCCAGTGCCAGGTCATAAGCCCTGAGATGCTCAGATTTCTATATTCCCTTAGTATACAAATAGATTAAACATCAAAATATAATATAAATTAAAGATACTAGGTTGGCAAGATGAATTCATAAATTGATTCGGCAGTCACTTTGTAATAAAATCTATTAATTTCTAATTTAAGTTTTACGTAGTAAATACCACAATTTATTAAAATCTATTGTGCCACGTGTTTCTATGCATTCCGCATCATTTTCAAACACCGTTTCGAACACGGGTCACAAAAGATTCTAAGAAATATTGATATTTACTAAGTTAACCTTAAATAAAAATGGATGGATATTGCTAAAAAAAATGTTTTTTTGGGTATACCAGTTGTAGAGGTCCTCACCAAAAAGTTACATTATTGCACAAAAAATCCTTTAAAAGAAAATACATTCTGTATACTGTGTTCTATCGAAATATTAATTAAAGTTGCGACAAAACGTGACCAATCCTGTTTTAAATCAATATGAAATCATTAAATCACACCAAAACGTAACAATTTTACAAGCTAGAATTCCTGATTACTTAAAATCATTTATAATGGAAATGTAACTTTTTGGTGAGGACCTCCACAGTTTTCCTTGGTAAGCGAGACACTGTGGATGTGATCCATGACCGTAACACTAGTGCGCACAAGGGAATAACTATACGACCAAATATGTACTCGTACATACATGTACCTAAGTGTAAGTGCATACATGTAGTATGCATTATTACGCAAACCATCAATCGTCTGCGTACGCGCTCTGATAGGCATCGTAACCATACAACTATAGCCGAGAAAAGGTACTCGGATGCCTCAAAGATGTCAACCTACACAGATGCGAGCGCTAAAACTGCGGATCGAACAATTATAGCTAACGACGCGTTCCTACTTTCTTCTAGCTGGCGACCCTATTGTCTGCGCGAGTAGGCACAATATTCCAGTCCAACTGGCAATTCCGCACTTCGGGTCTGTTCCAAGCTGCAGAATGCAAACAGCGGGTACATTCTCCGGAAGAAAACGATAATAATTTCTAATCTGATTTCACGTTGTTTTCTTATGTAAGAAAACTGAATCTCGCCAATAAAGAAGCAAATGCAGAAAATGAATAAAATTTATATGACTGCATATTTTACATAGAACTGTCATCTGCGCTTGTTAAGCATGCTATAAACGACACAGTTCACAGTTTCACACATCTTTTGACTATTTTAAGTTCTCCATATTGTTACGAGTAGTATCAATAACTTACAAGAAAACAATATTAGGTTTCTGGGAAGGTACACTTAGATATGTGACAATATGTCGCCACATTAGTGTAGTGATCAGCACCGAGCTTGAGGTTCCGAATTCGATTCCCACGGGGGTCAAAGTAAATATAAGTGATTTTTCACTCTCATACTTTTAAAATGCATGTATTTAACAATCAATAAAACACTGCTTATATATACTGAGCAGTGTCCTATGCACTATTTGGAGCAGATAAGGGTGAGAAGGAGAATATATACAGAAAAAATTATGACAAATATTGTAAATAAATATTTCACGAATTCATTTTGCAATTGGCGGGAACCAAACGCAAGATCCGTATTCGCCAACAGTTGAAAGCATTCAGCAGCGTAAGTAAGTTGGTCTAGAAACAATGATAGATGAAAGCATGCTATTTACTTAATATTTGGTCGAGCCATGGACCATTTACAATTATCAATATTCCGTGGCAAATAATTGAACGATCGTGATTGCGAAGAGTCTAAAATTAATTATTAGACCGAAAGAAAGCCACTCGCTTGTTGCGAAGTTTGCCATTCGACAATGTTGCCAATACGCTTAGCTTTATCGATATATCGAAACGCCCCCTGGGCTGTCATTATCTTCACAAGTTTGTGTTATTATCGGTTAATAAATAACTGGGAAAAGAGAAAATGTATCTTTATCCCATGCCTTGTCGACGATTTCTTACCGCGAGCGTCGCAGGCGTGGATGTGAGAAACAGCGTAAAAACTCCGTTTTCAATCGAACTTCTCGTGAGAAAAGTGAGAAAACACTTCGACAGAACGACACTAATAGTAGCACAATAAAGAAACCAATTTATTGGATATGGCTCTTTCCGGAACAATATGAACGATGTGCATGTTAGCAATTTGCAGAGAGAGTGCTGAGAGAGACCTACTCTGTGACGATTTGCATATAATTCCGATTCTTTGTTTGCAATTACCGAGGCAAAGTTACAAGCGATTTACACAAAAAGAGAAATAAATGTATATAATTTTACAATACTTGAGAAGCAATGAAAATATTAAACATCAATAAACAACAATGCAATCGAAAACTTTGGAAATCCCATGTGATGGTGCTGTCAAGAAGCACGCTGTTTGCAATGAACAATGTTTAATATTGCGTGTGTTGTTGTTATGTTTAATGGATGGAACTGCCACTACTGTAAAATCTGTTTAAAAAAACTGTTATGAATAAATAACTCCTATAATTGGAGATAATCCAGATTTGTGAACAAGTATTTGGACACACTGAAAATGTTGTTATGAAAGAGTTACTACTTAGTAAAAGTGCGTCCCTCATCCCACTATAGATGTCTCTAGTGAAGCTGTGTTTCGAGTTTGATCAATATATATAGAAGTTTCAAGGATTTGAGTAGTGTGGTTGGTAATCATGGGTAGAATTGGTGATAGTTAATAGTTACACGTGTGTAAAGTGATAACTTAAACCAGCCTCTGACGGTTGTAAGCCCCATAAATACCCAGACTTCCATATTCTTCATCTTCATATAAGTATGTATGTTGAGATGTCAAATGGAAATTGAATAACCTTCAAAATTACACTAGTTGACTTGGTCAGTTTTCGCCAGTATGTGAATATAATCCATATAACATGGTAACATTCACCAATTCTACCCATGATTGACAACCACACTACTTAAATTCTCGGAACTTAACATATTGTTCAAATTCGAAACGACATGCTTGGATTCACAAGGATTTCACTAGAGCATCTATGGTGGGATGTAAGAACAACATTTTGAGTGTGTCCAAATACTTGTTCACAAAATCTGGATAATCTCCAATTACAGGAGTTATTTTCATATTATTTTTTGACATCTCATCAAAGATGAAGAAGAATATATAATATAAGAGTTTCTGCTTAGTAAAAAGCTTCTTTACATCTCACCAATAGATGTTCTAGTGATTCAAGAACAAGGTTTCTAAATTGGTTCATATATATAGAACTTCCAAGAATTTGAATAGTGTGGCTGTCAATAATGGGTAGAATTGGTGAATGTTACACGTGTGTAAAGTGATGACTTAAAACAGCCTATGACGGTCGTCAGCCCCGTAAATGCCCAGACTTCCATATTCTTCTTCATCTTTGATGAGATGTCAAAAAAATAAAAATAAAAATAATATGGATGTAAGAACCTTTATTTATTAAGCAAATTCGAAGTGTAAGGTGTTTTGTACTCACCACAGAACGGTATGCCCTCTGGCACCCACTGGTCGTGCTGGTCGCACACGCGCCTCGAGGGGCCCAGCAGCTCGAACCCCCTCTCGCAGATGTAGGTGCTGACTGTTCCTGCGACGAGGGTCGGGTTGGAAAACGTCACCGTGGAGTGGGCAGGAGACCCGGGATACTTGCAGAGACCTGGAACCATCAATAAAAGCTCTCTCAATACAATGGGTCATTCTCATGATGTGATTGGCTAGTAAAAAAATCAGCATGGAAAATTAATATGAATTCAAGTGAAGCAGAAATACATATAGATTTTTAAGCGATCTGTTTTGGAAATTTATTTCAAGTAACGTAAATTGTACTATAACGTTTTATAAAGGATAATTCTGATGATGTACTAATAAATTGATTTAAAAAATCACAAGACTATCGGTTACATTCATATAGAAATCTGTAGAGGGAGATATGAAGGTTTAAACATTAGATATTTCAATAAAACGAATAACGGACACAGCTATACGTCATCAAATTTTACGTCATCGGGTGTGTTATGGGGCATATCTTTTGATGTATCTGCTTTATAGAGCTGTAATAGTAGTAGCGTGGATTCGTTTCTGTGACGTCATTCGTTACCAACTTACGAAGGCGAATTTTGCAAAATAAAATGATGAATTAAAATATTGATTATATCGGCTGTTATAAACGCAAAACGAGTCTTACACAATCCTTTATAGGTTGAGTATGTAAAATTAAATTTTCTTCCAGAGTGATAATACCCCATTCATCTGTCGACTTATATCAAAAAGGGCATTTCCATTACTTTTTTCAAATTATATAATGTTTGCTTAGAAATTTTACAGTTACATTAATACATTTACAATAATGAGTAACAAGAAAAACAGGTATTTGTTACATTTTCAAAGTTTCACATGTGTCGTTAAACTTAAATACCTGGAAGAGGGGCGGAAGGAAGGAAAAGGGGAAAAGGGAAAGATCAAAGCTTAAGTCCAAGACAAGTTATGTTAAAATTGGGACACACCACGATATAAATATCGACTTACTATGTACTCGATCGCATTGCTGACAATGTCGAGTAGAAGATTCCCATATTCATCGTTGACCAATTTTGATGAACGATAAATATAGGAACCTTGTTAAGAGTTTGTTCTACTCGTGGGAAGCGCTAGGGTGTTAGTTGTATTACAGAGAATTACAGAGAATATCGGAACATGTATGGAAGTGCAGCATGAAGTTGACAAAAGAAAGATGAAAGTAGACTGAATGCAGTCGAAATGTGATCCCGCAGAGGAATATGCTGCAAAACGATGTGTGATAGATATGCTAGTGGTGGGTGAAATAAGGAAAGAATACAAGGCTGAGATAAGCATTATCGACAAAATTAAGAAAGGTGCGTTGGTTGTGAAATGGTTTGGTCATGTGAATCAAATTCGTGAACCGAGAGGATAGTTACACAAATCTATGAGGCGAATGTAATTGGTAATAGAAGCAGAGGAAGCAGAGGAAAACATGGCAGAGGAGGCATGTTCAAGTATTTTGTATACTGAAGTTTGTGTGCAAATATAGATTATATTATTATTATTATTTTTTTAACATCTCATCAAAGATGAAGAAGAATATGGAAGTCTGGGCATCTCACAAATATATCTATACATATATACATCTCACCAATAGATGTCTCTAGTGAAGTTCTAGTGATTCAAGAACAAGGTTTCTAAATTGGTTCATATATAAAGAACTTCCAAGAATTTGAGTAGTGTGGTTGTCAATAATGGGTAGAATTGGTGAATGTTACACGTGTGTAAAGTGATCACTTAAACCAGCCGATGACGGTCGTCAGCCCCGTAAATGCCCAGACTTCCATATTCTTCTTCATCTTTGATGAGATGTCAAAAAATAATATGAAAATAACTCCTGTAATTGGAGATAATCCAGATTTAGTGAACAAGTATTTGGACACACTCAAAATGTTGCAAATATAGATTAGTGTGGCGTAAATACGTAATTTTTGGATGGTAGGTCCTTAATACATATTATATTATATATATATATATATATATATATATATATATATATATATATATATATATATATATATATATATATATATGTATATATATATATATATATATATATATATATATATATATATATATATATATATATACATATATGTATATAGTTGTGTGGGTGTGTAGGTAAAATATGATTAGGTCAATTGCTTTCCAAGATCCATTATGACTCAACGTACTACAGTTTAAGAAGAATTATTAAACGCGATTTCCCTAAATTGAAACAAGGCATCATTTTGTGGAGAAAGTGAACGAATGCAAACATTGAACCGGGAATTCTTGAATCATTGGAAATGAGATATGAGTAAGAACTCTATTCGTGTTCCGGTATTAGCTTTGCACATACCATTTACAAAGACATCCTGGTTTCGTAAGAACCGATACAACAAACTATTAAAGATGTGGTGATGTTTTAAGAGAGTTATTTGTATGGGATTATATGAATTTGGGAGTCTTGTTTCTTGGCTGGTTTCACCAAAATCCCATGAATGCTCTTCTCTTCTTCTGTTCGAGTCATGTCACCCTGACGTCGACTATGGGCAGCTCTAAACAACGCCTCGACGGTCCCGATCCCCGTCCAATCTCGTGTATGAATGTTCAGTTTACATAACCCCAATTCAATAACTTCTTCGTCCTTGTTACCATTGAAATATTGGATAACAATCCTTCGGGAGATTAAATTTAGTATTTGTGTACTAGGATTTGGACTCACTCAAAATAGAGGCAAATATAATATGGTAAACACACTGATCAATAATTAAAATATTGTATTTAGTTTTAGAGGGTTCGTAAGAATATTACGAACAGTCAGTAAGTATCAAAATTAGCTTCCTTATTTAGAAGCGATAGAATATCTTTCGCAGACTATTATAGCTAATTTACCAGGTAATTGAATAAAGATAATATTTACAAAAAATCTTTTTTATCAATACCATTTTTTACCGTTTTGTTAAAGATAATTTTCATTCAAATCCTTATCCGCACCCCAATGGTGCATAGGGCACTGCATCATATAAACGCAGTGTTATCTTGATCATTAACACATGAAGGAAAGGTGATCAGCCCTCCGCTTCAGGTACCAGTCCAGGGTAATATTGATTAAATATTACAGAGAAAAAATCACTTATATTTACTTTACCCTCCCTGGGAATCGAACCCGGGACCTCCAGTACGGTAGCCGAGCGTGCTGACCATTACACTACGGAGGCGGACAAAATATTTGATAATAATAATAATAATTTGATATTATAATTAAAATGTCTTAATTTTTTTAACGATTAGTTATCAACTGTTAAATTTGACGTTTTATTTTACAAAACTTTCGGTGGATAAAGTTTTTGGTAAATCGATTCGGTGTGAAATCAAAATGGCGTTTTATGCCTCCATCTTTTCGACGATGATATAATTCCTTATTGTGATTCGGACGAGCTAGGCATAACCAGCGAATAGTCTATCGTACGGTATTATGAAGGCTTAATCAAATTGCATACGTTAAGAATAGTTTTGGTCATACTGGAACCAACCAGTGCCCCAATTATTTGTCTACGAGGAGTTGTTCCGCTAGCTCGACATACAAAAAATGCTACTCGCAATGAAAACTTTGGACTTATACTAGTCTTTCTAACACACAGGTGTGTAACTTAAAAGTTTTTATTTAAATGTAGGTACTTATATAAAGTTTTACTAATTTAATTATTTACTGATTCGGCTTTAAAAAAAAATAGAGTTGCATATAAAATTTAATGATTTTGTCAATGTGAAGTTAAATAATATTATTTGATTAGAAATCACGTTAAACTTATAATTTGACTTTATGGACTATATGGAGTAACATGTAGTTATTTTTAGTAAAATTAAACACTCGTAAAACACAATAATACCTTTTATTGTGTTTTATTTCATTACACATGACTATTTTCGAAAACTACAGGTTTTCATCGACAGTTGAATAATGAAATTAACGAGCATTTTTTTTCTTCAGGTATATACAAAGTAACTCCAAACCTCCATTAATACTTTTGCGCTTTGTGTGATGAATGTTTTAGCGAAGTATGTAGGTGCTCGATTGAGGGAATGTTAAACAAAGATGCAGGTAGCGTGACCTTCAGGGGTGTGCGGCAGGGCACCTCACCATAGGGGCTGGGATCAAAAGCAACCCATTTGTTGAATGCACTTTCTGCACTTTCGCCGACGCCGATCTTTGGAGGAGAGCCCAACTCACGTGAAAGGTTCAGAGCGACTGTGGAGACGGTTTCAGCAAAAAGTGGAAGGAAATGTTGGGAGAAAAACTGGTGAAAAGTGACCTCTCGAAAGGTTCCGCTCTCATTAGGAACGGTTCGGGGTTCGCGATAAAAATGAACTTGCAAATAACTTACGCGAAAGTTGCTACGTTTTTACCCCAAGTACTCGGATCACAATGTACATAAATACCTGTCTCGTACGAGAGAATATTCACAAAGTTATTCTATTCATTCGGAATAATCCCACGCGTACTATGTATATAGTTTTATCAGACTTTCTTTCCACATTAGTAGTTACGTTAGGTACATGAGAATGCGCTTGAACTTATATTCCAACGTTCTGACTTCGTTTTAGTTTTACAGATGGGTTTGAGTCCAATGTATATAATGTGGTTTTCGATAATTCATTTCAGTTGGGTGGATATCGCGAGCATTTAGAGCGGAACCTCTCGTGGTACTTAACACAAATAAGTTATTGTACATTGTTCGAAGTACCCGCGAGGAAGACACTCGCGCAGAAGATACTTATGCCATCCAATATAGTTTTCATAAAAACTAATATAAAAGTACGATTGTTCATCTAGCTACTCGGGTACCGTGACGATATCCATTAAAATCATGACCTGCGTAGAACCTGTACAAAGCTTGTATAAACTCGACTTAAAATGATAACATCGCATGCGCATAATATGAATATAAATGTAAAAATACTAAAAAGAAACAATAGCAGAGAGGCCAATTGCGCAACGCATCGCAGTCATTAAATTAGTCAAAAACTTGCACACGAAATAGCAGGACCTCGCGGAGATGAAGATATAGCTAAAAACAAATCTCGTTTTAGCATTAAAACATGAGCATTTATAATATTTGGTTCATAGCGGGTTTCCGAGCGTACCGTTATGGAACCAGGCAGCAGCCAGCGACCTGCCGCCAACACAGAAGGCGATATGGAGGCGCAATCCAGTCTCGCGAACCTGTTACAAGCGACTACTTGAATCGGTTTAGGAACACGATTTCGGCCGCAAGACGCTACACTCAAAATGCTGATAATTAATTGCAAAATAATCCTGGTAAGCAGACATACTATAAACGGCGTGTGTAGACATTCCATAGCAAAGTAAACGCTTTAACTGCAATGTGATGACAACTTAACTGAAACTTTATTTCCATTCGGTAAACAAACAAAACAAACGTTTCAATTTGTCATCTTAAATTATGGATATTTAACTACGACTACAATGCGCAGCCGGCTCAGTAACAATACGAATGATTTATGACGCCATTTCAAACCGCAACATCTCGCTGCAGTGTTTTTGCACATTGGCGTACATCTGACGATACAATCAAATGCGTATGTTTTTGAATATTACAATAATGCGAGAATATTGAATAAGAACTAAAAATGAAAATGATAGTGAAGGCAAATGAAAAACCCGCGAACGTAATACTTAATATGCAGCAGAAGGTATGATGAAACGAGTACGCATAAATTGTACAGCGACGAATAGCAAGTGCAAGATAATGAATGACAGACCAACATTTTCGCAGATTGTAATAAAACACTAAATAAAGTTTTGATCAATGATAGATTTTTAAGATCGTTTATTATTTACAATGATCGTTTATGTATTAACATAAATTATTGACTCTGACACTGAAACAAAAAACATTACCGATACGTTACGTTAAATTCAATGACCTGTTATATATCTACTCTGTGTCATTGCCAATATATACAGGTTATTTTATTTTTCATCATTTATGTTTAGAAAATAACACAATAATAAAAATTTTGACTAATAAGGATAAATTGCAGATTACAGTAATCATTTCGAATTTATAAAGGTGTAAGTTTTGTACTTACATTTCTTGGTGGAACTGCATTTTATAGAATAAAAAGTTAGTTGTGTTATTAATTAAAATTGTAAGATGTACAGAATTTTCGCTGACATACAGATTTACTGGAATATTTCACGCAAATACCGAATACCTGTCTTATTGTGATTTCCTAGAGGAATTAAGTTTTCCAGTAAGGCAGAATGATTGCAGTACTTTTTACACTAGAATATATAAGAAAAGAAATTTTAAAATCATTAAGCCCTATGGATATCAATCCACCTGTAAGTGGTTAAGAGTTAAAAAAAATTTTGAAATTGAAAATCTCGAAAATTCCTGAATTCGGACAGTGGTTTGAAATAATGTTTTTTTATGCACTTCGTAATTATACAACATTATTTCAAAAAGAGGTTAAACGATTTATGAAAATTGCAGTTTTCAAACATCGGCATCGTTGGCCAATTTGACTGGAAGGCCGGAGCATAACAGGTTATCTCGCGTGTTCAATAACTGAATTTTAGGGCAAACATTTCTCTTTTCATCCACGATATAGTTTGCGGTCATTTGAACAGCGCGCGTGATTTTCAATCCTTTGCCGATTAGTTTACTCAATCAAAAAGGCAACAAAAATATTTACTGGCTGGATGACATTAGTCTCACGTCTCACGTCTCACGTCCCAATATTATTGGGACGTGAGAGGCAAACAATCGGGAAGGACGTTACGTTGTGTCATGTAGAAAACAGGATCAGGATCAATAAATTTATATTTACTTCCTTTAAACTAGCATAAAAATATTATATCTCTGCTGAAAGTTTCAAGTTCTAACCACCAAGAAATCACTCTCGCACAGATCCCCCGGGCAAACATGAATACAAGGCAATAAAAGAGCAGATAGTTTAGTAAAGGAAATGCGTTAAAATGGTTCTACGATGGCCGATTTAATATCTTCATTAAAAAAAATATATATAATATATATATATATATATATATATATATATATATATATATATATATATATATATATATATATATATATATATATATTTATATATATAAATATTTATATATATATATATATATATATATATATATACATATATATATATATATATATATATATATATATATATATATATATATATATATATATATATATATATATATATATATATATATATATATATATATATATATATATATATATATATATATATATATATATATATATATATATATATATATATATATATATATATATATATATATATATTGATCTAGGAAAACATTGGGAAGAGGCTAAAAATCATCGTGGAGGATATTACGTCAATATTCAAGCCGAAATACCACTCAACCCATGGTACTGGAACTTATCTATATCTAGATCTTCCATCTTGATATTATGACACCTAATATCTGGTCATCGCTCACTGCCTATGCATCTCTTTAAGATAAAGTGCGTTACATCACAATGTTGCGATGTGGATAAAATGTGTATAAAATGTGCACACCATACTTTATTCCAGTGTTCTCGAGCAAAAGCGAAGGAGAACTTCCTAAACAGCTTAATACAGGCAGGAATTCAACTCCCCCCCACCCAAGTATCCATCTTCATTTCCGATCCTAATTCTATAATTGCGGTCAAAAACTCTATAATGATAAAAGCATTTAAACTATGTTTTTATTAAATTATTGTTATTTTATTTGTAAAATAAAATAAGACTTGATACTGGCAACAACATAATTTCACTAGGTTTTTAAGCACATTTCCATGAAAGATAGAATTTTAATACAAATCTCATTGAGATGATTTTTGATATACCTATTTTGGAAGAGGTAAGTTTATCTATGGCGATTTATATGACGCCAGCATTTAGATCCAACGGGTATTGTCAAGACTTTGTCACGCCATTATTTGAATACGGTCGAGCGGAAAATACATATTAATAAAAAAAAAAAGTTTACGGATTCGGAAAAAGTTGGCTTCACCAGATGAAGCAGTCACGAGATCGATATCCTCCGGGCGTATGTAATTTACATAACCTACATATATTAGGGAGCATTCCAGGCCAGCTGACGTACTTGTGTAAAGCGAAACAAGCTTATATTCATTCAGTCGCAACAGGTATTCCGCTGATCCGCAACTCGCGGTTCACGAATGAGGAACACCAGGGCTTCGGAACAAGAAATAAACGTCAGAAATATTCCACGACGCACCTTCTCTAAAATGTTTTATTTATTGTTTCGGCATTAACTTTGTGGTAAGACATGTTACAATGATTAAAGAAAACACTCAAGTGGTAAAAAACGAAGTGTTTTCTTTAATCATTCTCTAAAATGTATGAATCAATGAAGTTTAACAACTAATTCACAATATACAATCCCTCAATAATAAAATACCAGATTTTTTAGTATCGTAGAACGGGGCTACTTGAAATTTAATGTGTTACTTGAGCCCAGTACAAAAAATATTTAAATCTGTATTTGGTCTACAATAATGAACGTATCGACATAATTCATTGTTTCCCTGACAGGTGACACTTATTGTCACGATATGTTCATTATTGTAGACCAAATACAGATTTAATTTTTTTTTGTACTGGGCTCAAGTAACACATCAATGTTCAAGTAGCCCCGTTCTACGGTACCTACTTAAAAATTACACATTTTATTAGAGAGATGTTTTTTAATAATTTTTATTTTAATAAATACTAATTGGAACATAAGCCACGATTCAAATAATTATCATACGACTTTTTTTTAAAATAAACTAAGTACCTACTCAGAATCATACATTGATTTAGAGATCGATTAGTTTTTATTTTGTTTTGAAATCAGTACTTATCGGCAGTGCAAAAAAATACGATTTTAATAATTATTAGACGACTTTTGAGAACTTAGTACCTACTCAAAATGGTGGATAGAACGCAAGTTTAAGTTTTAAATTCAATTAATACTTGGTGGTGACAAGGGTATCATAAAATGTAGGAGTCAGACTGCTAGCACTCGGGCATATAAAGTTATCGAGTTTTATTGTTTCGAGAGTCGACCCCTGACTGGTGACTGCAGACCGTTAGCGCTACGCCACAACTCGTTCTACTATCTCTAGTCTATCAACGGTTCTTCATCCGAGACATATTTTATATTCGAAACGACGACTTTGGGGGCTTCGGTATTTGACTTATCTGGAGTAGGTACTAAAATGTGCAATGCAGTGAAAGTGATTAGTTTCTTGGACAAATATGGTAACTGGGATTTACGTTCAAAGTCTATTAAAGACACACATTTTCAGCATATTCGATATTTTTAGAAAATACATTGTTTTTTCGGAGTAATTAAAAATAACGACAACGTAATTTAAAATTTTAACTGTCATGTTTTTTTTTTCGTTTTTTACATTACGATTTTTTTACATTCATGCATTTTAGAGTAATATATTGAAATACAATTAATTATGCATATAAACCTGTCTTAAATATTGAAAATAAGTCTTAAAAATTTTACGCGAATTTATAGTCCATAAATAAATCTATAATTACACACGATTTTGTTTCGCCTAATAAAGTTAGTTAAAAAATATGATACTGTTTTTTTTAATTAGCTCTTTTACTGATTTTAAAAATCAAAGAAATTTTTAATTAACATTCCTTATTATAAAACGTGACTCGTGTGGTGATATGACCATTTTGTCAGATTTCTCGGCAATCATTATTTCTTTTTCAAGTATCGTAAAAACGTAACGTGATGATCGTAAAATGATTTGAAACACATTAAATATCTGTTGGATTTCTCCAGCATCGCTCATATTATGTAGAGACTTCTGAGCTTCAAAAATCTACCTCGAGAAAGTATTTTCCTTCCTGTAATCATACCCTTTTCTGTTGTGTTTTAGCTCATCCTATCTAACACATTAAATATAGCTGTTGCATTTCTCCAGCATCGCTCGTATTATGTAGACACCGCAGCTTAAAAAAATCTGCCTCGTGAAAGTATTTTCCTTCCTGTAATCATACTGTAACCGGCGTGGGTTACGTGCGATGACTCTCAAAAATGTACACGCCTGGCCTTCTTCGGAATCTCCCAACTATGCCACCGTTGTAAGGGGTGACGTTCCAGACGGCCCCGCCGTACCGAGTTACCGAGTAAGCTGGATACGGACGGAGGTGAATGGATGTATGAGCCGGGAAGAGCGGGCACTGGACCGACAAGTCAACCTCAATAGCCCTGATAAGGGCTTTCCGAAACTGGTCCGTGAATCGGTATAATGAGGCGAAGCGGTCCAGGCTGGCGGCGCGGCGAGTCGTCCAAGGAGCGGGAGCGGAGAAATGAAACACAGGTTTCAACAGTCACACCAGAACTAGTTTATTCTCTCAAAATGCGCCCTCTATATACCCGGCCGTGATCGCGTACCGCCCGACAGTGGGAAAGTACAGCCAATCAGCGGCCGGGGGAGAGAGACAGCCATATCTCTGTCTCTCTCTAATGGGCACCGGACGGGCTACACTTTCATACCGTACCGGTGCCGTTCCAACAGTTCGTTATTACATTACAATTTACAAGTTTATTTTATCAGTAATCTATTTATACAACTTAACATCTAGGCGCATTTAATATTAACATTGTCTTATTCTTTCTTATATCTAACACATTCTGTTAATACATGACAAATCGGTAGAATCCATAGAGGCCCTTCTTCGGGCCGCATTCCGACGGGCGACCGTTTCGCTCGCCGCCAGGCGCCTGGAATTCTTTTTCAGGGCCGCCGCACGGGGTGTGCGATCTGTCCGTAACACTCCCCCCGTGCAGCTAGTCTGCACCAAATTTCCTGGGACGGATTGCACGTTCTTCTCCCTTATCACGCCGATGGTGATGATTGTGGCCCGTTCAGCGTGGTCTCTCGGCAGCATCCTCGCGTCACCAGAGACACCAGGCCGCGACTCGCCCTGATGGAGTCGCCTTCCGGGTCACAACGCCAGACTGGAGAAGTCTGGGCTTGAGGTGATGCTTCGCGTCACGTCCAGTGATCAGCATCCTTGTCATCCTTCCAGAGTCATCCGGCCGCATCCATACTCGGGCGGAGACATCTGGCTGCGACTTGTCATCTAAGTCGCCTTGGTTTCCATATTACATTTGCCAGGCTGGCATCGCCTGGGCTTGAGTTGATGCTCCGCGTCACATCATGTGATCACCCGGCAGCATCCTTGTACGGCCAAAGTCATCCGGCCACATCCATAATCGGGCGGAGACGTTTGGCTGCGACTCGTCCTTCGTGAAGTCGCCTTGATTCCCCAGCATCCTTACCAGAGTCATCCGGCCGCAACCTTGTTCGGGCGGAGACGTCCGGCTACGACTTGTCCTAAGTCGCCTAAGTTCCGGAATTCTCACCGGAACCGCATGTGCCAGGCTGGCGTCGCCTGGGCTTCAATTGATGCTCCGCGTCACATCCTTGTGATCACCCGGCAGCATCTTCGTACGACCAGAGTCGTCCAGCCGCAATCGTTCGGGTGGAGACGTCTAGCTGCGACTTATCCTGAGTTTCCTAAGTCGCCTAAGCTCCGGTATTCCCACCGGAACCGCAGGTGCCAAGCAAGCGTCGCTTGGGCTTGAAATGATGCTCCGCGTCACGTGCATAGTGATCACCCGGCAGCATCCTTGTTCGGCCAGAGTTGCCAGCCGCAATCGTTCGGGTGGAGACGTCTGGCTGCGACTTATCTTAGTTTCCTAAGTCGCCTAAGTTCCGGAATCCTCACCGGAACCGCAAGTGCCAGGCAAGCGTCGCCTGGGCTTGAATTGATGCTCCGCGTCACATCCTTGTGATCACCCGGCAGCATCCTTGCCAGAGTCATCCGGCCGCAACCATTCGGGCGGAGACATCTGGCTGCGACTTGTCTTAAGTTTCCTAAGTCGCCTAAATTCCGCATCGGAACCGCGTCAATTGCCAGGCAAGCGTCGCCTGGGCTTGAGTTGATGCTCCGTGTCACATCCTGTGATCACCCGGCAGCATCCATGTACGACCAGAGTCGTCCAGCCGCAATCGTTCGGGTGGAGACGTCTGGCTGCGACTTATCTTAGTTTCCTAAGTCGCCTAAGTTCCGGAACTCTCATCGGAACCGCAGGTGCCAGGCAAGCGTCGCCTGGGCTTCAGTTGATGCTCCGCGTCACATCCTTGTGATCACCCGGCAGCATCCTTGCCAGAGTCGTCCGGCCGCGACCATTCGGGCGGAGACATCTGGCTGCGACTTGTCTTGAGTTTCCTAAGTCGCCTAAGCTCCGAACTTCCCGTCGGAACCGCATTACATATGCCAGGCTAGAATCGCCTGGGCTTGAAGTGATGCTCCGCGTCACGTGCTTGTGATCACCCGGCAGCATCCATGTGTGGCCATGAGTCATCCAGCCACAATCATTCAGGTGGAGACGTCTGGCCGCGACTTTCCCTTAATGTCGCCTTGGTTCCGAATTTCCCATCGGAACCGCATTAAGCGGGCTACAAGGCCGCGACTCTTCCGAGAGTCGCATTGGTTCCAAACTACCTGTTGGAACCGCATAAGTTTCCTGGCCGTCAGGCCACGACCCCTCTGTGAGTCGCCTTAGTTCCGAACTTTCCGTCGGAACCGTATGAATTTCCGGGCCCTCAGGCCGCGACCCCTCCGTGAGTCGCCTTAGTTCCGGATTTTCCGTCGGAACCGTATGAAGTGTGCTACCGGGCCGCGACTTGTCCGAGAGTCGCTCCGGATTTCCCATTGGAACCGCATCAGGCGGCAAATCGTCTCGAGCCCGCAGCGACCCCGCCTTCCCATGATTAGGCGGTTGCTGCGTGGTAGCCTTCGCTGTTCTTGCACGCGTATTCGCCGCGCGGCTTCTTTCCTTTGATACTCCCAAGGAGTCGATTGCGCACATTTGCGCCTGTAGTACTCCGTCCGCGGAGTCATTCCCCTTCACATTGGTGCGTCCGTACGTGACCGGTCCCAGTGCGGTCACTATAGTCAGCTGACCGTTCCTTTGAAGCACTGGGGTGTCGATCGGGAACATTAGAGACGCGTTGTCGAGGCCGATAAGCAACTGCGGCTTGATAACGCCTCCGGTCTGCGCGAGCGTGCCACCTTCACGAACAAGATCCAAGTCCTTAATGGTCCTCGCCCTGATCTCGAATTCCCCGTTTTGTTCATTTTCCAAAGTCACCGTTACACGCTGTGACCTGTATGTGTTGCCTCGTCCACACGCGCCTTTGATCGTCAGATTCCTTGCTATCCCCGTAGCACCTATCGCGCGGGCGACACCCTCCTCGAGGAGGGTCACAGACGCAGCCTCGTCCAACAAGGCGAACACTTTTGCGGTCCCCCGCGGTCCCTTCAAAGTAACCGGCAGCACTTTGAATGTGACCGGGACCTCACAGTCATTTGTCCACAGCACCTGCGCACTGTCCACAGCGTCCTCACTTTCATCTTCCACAACACTGTCCGTGCGGAAGGAGTGCAGGATCCTATTGTGGTGTTTTCCGCATACATCACAACTTCTCGCTTCACAATTTGGCACCTTGTGCCCTGATTCCAAACACTGGTAACACAGTTTGGACGACCGCACAAAGTCCCAGCGGTCATCCACGGTTTTCTTCTCGAACCGTTTGCATCGGCGTATGTTATGCCCGTTGGCCTTACAAAATACGCATTCCTTATCACTTGTTGTGTCGCGCGTCGCAAACACGTGATACCTCGGCTCGACGCGTCGAGCGTTCTCGCGGCGGGCGGGCTCGGCGCACTTGTCGCGCTGACCCGCGCGCTCCTTGTCTCTGTTCCTCGCCACCATTCTGAACAGACCTCCGTGGCGCGTGATGCCGGCGGTGATCTCGTCAAGCCAAGCGGCGAGATCGTAGATACTGCTCCTCGTCTCGCGGCGGCGATCGCGGAACCAATCCCACCGGAGTTGCGTCGGCATCTTGGCAACCATCTCCGCTAGCAGCTGCGGGTTGTCGAGATAGCAAGCGTCCATCCCGTCCACGGTGGTGATGACGTTGCGTATCGAAACCGCAAAATCCACGACTGCTTCGTCCGCGGGGTGGTCGGCGAGACTCGGCATCCTCCGGGCGTCTTCCAGTATCTGCGCGATGATGAGTGTCGGGCTGCCGAAGGCATCCTCCAGCGTCCGCAATATTTCCGACACGTTGCGCGGATACAGTAGCAGGCCTGCTACCATGTGACGCGCACGCCCTTCCAGTGCGCGCGCCAATCTTCCGATGTTGTCAGCGTCCCCTATCCCCCATCTCTCAGTAGATTGGAGATATGCCGCGTTGAAGCGGCGCCATTCCCTCGGGTCTCCGCTGAACTTGGGCAACTCCGGCGGCTGCCCCGACCATCGAAAGTAGTCCCCGCCTCGGGGTGAGGGCTCCGCGTAGATTGCTCTTCCGTCATCTCTGCGGTGCCGTTCGTCCGGTCGAGCTCTGTCGACCCATTCGCGTACCGGGTAGCGATCGCGTTCGTCCGGTGCGCGCCAACGCAAGCCAGAGGTTTCCATACGCCTCGGCTCCGCGTTGCCAGTAGGCGCCGGGCCATGTCCCCCGGGCGCTTCTCCTCTGTGGCCGGTCAGTTCGTCCCGCGATTCCCCAGCGAATCGCGTAGGTTCCGGATCCAACACCGGAACCGGTAGAGCTGCGGCCGATGTCCTGAATCCCGTTCTGGGCTGATTGGCGGCGTCGTCTTGCCGCGTTCGTAGGTGGGTGGATTGTTCGACACCCGGTCGTGACTCCTCCATGAGTCTTTCCGTGCGGGGCGCCGAAACTGTGACGCCACCCGCGATAACCTCCCCCCCTGGGGAGCTTACGTTAGCTGCTGTCCACTGTGACAGGAGCTCACGGAGTTGCTGGAACTGCCTCTCGCTGCTAGCGGCTAGCTCCGCCATCTGGCGGCGCAAGTCGCTACTCGCATCAGTCCGGACTGAACTGACAGAGTCCCGATCCTCCTCACGGCGCTGCTCTTCGGGCTCCATGGCGACGTTGCGTCCCGACCTCAGGGATGCAGGCATCGTAGCTGGAGACTGCGTTGAAGGATCCGGCTCGAAGGACCAAAATGTAACCGGCGTGGGTTACGTGCGATGACTCTCAAAAATGTACACGCCTGGCCTTCTTCGGAATCTCCCAACTATGCCACCGTTGTAAGGGGTGACGTTCCAGACGGCCCCGCCGTACCGAGTTACCGAGTAAGCTGGATACGGACGGAGGTGAATGGATGTATGAGCCGGGAAGAGCGGGCACTGGACCGACAAGTCAACCTCAATAGCCCTGATAAGGGCTTTCCGAAACTGGTCCGTGAATCGGTATAATGAGGCGAAGCGGTCCAGGCTGGCGGCGCGGCGAGTCGTCCAAGGAGCGGGAGCGGAGAAATGAAACACAGGTTTCAACAGTCACACCAGAACTAGTTTATTCTCTCAAAATGCGCCCTCTATATACCCGGCCGTGATCGCGTACCGCCCGACAGTGGGAAAGTACAGCCAATCAGCGGCCGGGGGAGAGAGACAGCCATATCTCTGTCTCTCTCTAATGGGCACCGGACGGGCTACACTTTCATACCGTACCGGTGCCGTTCCAACAGTTCGTTATTACATTACAATTTACAAGTTTATTTTATCAGTAATCTATTTATACAACTTAACATCTAGGCGCATTTAATATTAACATTGTCTTATTCTTTCTTATATCTAACACATTCTGTTAATACATGACAAATCGGTAGAATCCATAGAGGCCCTTCTTCGGGCCGCATTCCGACGGGCGACCGTTTCGCTCGCCGCCAGGCGCCTGGAATTCTTTTTCAGGGCCGCCGCACGGGGTGTGCGATCTGTCCGTAACACATACCCTTTTCTGTTGTATTTTAGCTCATCTTATCTAACACATTAAATATAGCTGTTGCATTTCTCCAGCATCGCTCGTATTATGTAGACACCGCAGCTTAAAAAAATCTGCCTCGTGAAAGTATTTTCCTTCCTGTAATCATACCCTTTCCAATTGTATTTTAGCTCACTCAATCTAAACACATAATAAGAACAACAGGATTACGGAATACAGCCTGAATGAGGAACTTTTCGGGTGTTTATTTCGAGGGATAATTATTAGTGAGTGAATTCTTATAACGTTGCTATTTTACAAAATTATACCGCTAATATAAGGTAACTACATATTACTAGTCTTAAAAATAAAGGATATCTATTCAGTGAACGCTATGGCATTAGATATTTTTTAATGTCATCAAATAATTATTTGGTTAAAAAATACATTTATCATTTATCACTTTATTGTTTCGGCATTAACTTTGTGGTAAGACATGTTACAATGATTAAAGAAAACACTTCGTTTTTTACTCAAGTGGTAAAAAACAAAGTGTTTTCTTTAGCACTTCATGACATATTTTTTATACAACAATATTATTTTATAACAATTGCCTGCATTTTCTGTAACATCAGTTAAAAATACTCTCGCCAAGTAATGACTAAAATCATATACACTAAAATTATTTCATTTGCATTATTTTTATTACGATCCAAATTTAATATCCCCGAAAAATTGCCATCTCGATCAATAGGCAGCTGTTACTACATGTATGTTTAACATAATATAAAACATTATCACTATTTATATGTAAGTATACGCAAAATTTTATTCAGATAGTCTGTGCGGAAATAAAAAGTAAATAGGAAGTTTTTAAAAGGTGTCAGTTGTAGCTTACACAAGCCTTCAAGATTAGCAATAATACATATTGATTATTTTAAAGGATTCTTTTTAATCAAATTAATGCAGAAAGATAAAGAGAATTATGTGATAAATAAACTTAGAAAAAGGCTAGTACAGTACTACTATTGGAATAAAGAAAGGTGGCCAAGAATAAAGTCTGAAGAGAAAAGTGCATCCAGATTCCACCCTTCAAGGATGTTTCTTTTGTTGCTTTTTCATTAAATGGCTGAAAGAATATTATCAAAAGAAGAGAAGTAATCATCGAAATCCAACGTAATAATAAAACATATTTAGGATTCATTCAACCTAATGTATCATAGTTTAAAATATAAAGCTTCAAACATAATGTATGGAAGTGAAGCATGATGTTGGCAAAAGGAAGAAAGTAGATTGCATGTAGTCGAAATGCGATCTCTCAGCGCGCCAAAACGGTATATGACGGATGAGAAGTTCGAATGGTGAGATAAAGAAGGAATGCAAGGCTGAGATAAGCATTTTCGATAAAATTAAGAAAGACGTGTTGAGATGGTTTGGGTATATGAATTGAATAAGTGAAGGAAGAACAATAAAAACAGCAGATCTATGAGGCGAATTTAGCAATAGAAACAAGAGTGGAGGAAGACCAAGGAAAACTTGGCATGATCAATTATATAAATACTTGGGCGTAGTCAAGTCAGGAGTCTGAATAATCGGCAGTTATGTATAAATAGATGCATGAATGTGGAATAGGCGAATATTGTTTGCAAATACAGATTGGTGTGACGTTCTATTCTCTCTGCTTACCCGTGGGGCGCCTGATAAATGATCTAATAAATACTCGGATTCATCTAAATATGATCAATGGTAAATAAAATACTATCTTCTGCAATGTTCAGCGCTCTTGCATTCACGTAATGATTTGAACGTATAACATAAAAATACTGGGTTGTTAAATATTAATCGTATTAATCATTTAGAAATATTTTTTACATCTTGAAAAGAATCTTGACACGATAAATAAACAAATGTGCGTTTCTTTTTGCCAATTCCCGCGTTACACTTATGATTATCATAATTTGGTGAATAGAGAAGGCACACAAATGAAAAATAACAATAATGCTGACCTAGAAGTAACTATACGTGTGGGAATCTAGCGTAAATGCTACCAGAAAGCAACAAGCGCTCGACTTTTCTTCGCCCGCCGTCCACAAATAATGTGTAAGCTTTACGAATGTGATTATTTATTCATTTCGGTAGTAAGAATGTAGCGTAAGTGAAAATGACATGCTTTCAAACAATGGTACGATTCGTAACGCACTTAAAATCGTTCGCGGTGACCGCAGAAAGATGTATTGACTGTTACCCGCCTTCGAGAGAGAGACGTTCAAATGATAATAAGATATTACATTTGTTTCGAGCAACTCGACAAGCAAATCTTACCACCGAGCAAGCAATACTTAAGAATATTATTGAAACACTCACTTTTCAGTATTTAGGTTTATATTAACATCTAACTAATTTTCAATCTCATGTTTAAAATGCTTCGTCTACATTTATAAAAAATTGAGCTCGTAACTGTCTAGATCCAACTTGATAAACAGTATTATTAGTCCCTCGCACCGCATAAAAATATATGTTCCCCACAAACATATTTTTTTTAATGTATAACATATTACTATAAAAAAAGTCCCTCTCCAAGCACAAGAGTCAAGCCAATCAGTCTCTTTTTTGGAGAGGCTCAGCGCAACTAAAATTATAAGACTAGATTAAGTAGAAATGTATAGAAATTGTATTCAAAATTGTAACTTTATTAAAAAAAAATAATAGTAATAATAATTATCAAAGCTTTTATCTCACAACCAATGAACAGTTTTAAAATTTATGCGAATTCTTGCAGATCTGTGTTTAACGAGTGTTTTATCGGCTTACCAAAGAATATTATCGTTTTAGCTAGTGGTGCGAACAATATTTGGGTAGTCCATTTATAAATTTGTCTTCACCATCTCGGTAAATGAGGAGTTTATATTAACACACATCGAAAAATACATAACCTTATAACAGACCTGCATACCGAGAGCTTCGTTTCGTATAACAAGAAAACTCGTTGTTGGCTTCCTTGGTCAGGTTTAAGGTCAAGAATTTGATAAACCTGATTAAGCCATGTCGTTTCAGACCACACATTCCTTGAGAAATTATTTGGCATTAAAATTTATAAAATTAATACATTTTACGAGTCATTCTTTTACGATAAGTTTATACTCCTATTTACAACTGAATATTCAAATTTAGGTATATTATCCACATTTAAATCAATTGTTCCTAAAACTAACTAACTAATTAACTAACCATCACGCCACTTCCCCGCAGGGGTAGGCAGAGAGTTTGTTTTTGCAAACATTCTCCGCCTCTTCCACGTTCATGCATTTCGTCATACATACCCGACGATTATTACGACTCTTAACCTGACCACTTTCAAGTATTTGGCATACCTGATTGCGCCAAGTTTTTGTGCCAATTGTTCCTTGTGTACAATAAACTGATTGAATCGAATGTCTTATTGGATGACCTGTGCATTGGATGTTTTATCATCAAGAGTTCCACAACGATGTTGAAATTAACCGAGGCTTTGGTAGATTTTTGTATAATATAATGCACATAGTAAACGCAATCAGAACCTTTATCAATTCGCTGCGGTTACGATATTTTTGATTGTGAGCCCTTTTCCTCTTCAATTGAGGGATAAATTTCAATAGAACACTTTTTAGCATGCAGATACTAGAAATTTATATTATTAGTGTAATATGAATGTCATTGCGGTTGAAATAAACTATCAAAAAGTAGAATTTATGTATTTGACATTTTGCGATAATTAATCAATAACGCTTGTAACGTTTAACGTAAAATGTTTAAATAATAACAAACAACCGATCATGTAAGATGAACGTAATCAACGATTGGACACAACGTAGGTATAAACAATTTACATATATTTCAAAGTATTTACAGGAAATCATCGCTCAAAAAGTCAATTTGTGCAACACCAAAACATTGTATTATACCATAGTTATTGTTTTTAATAATAACAAAATATTATTAGCATAAGCTTACATAGTTTCCGCCTACCTACAATTATATACTTAAAAATAAAGATAATTACAAGTCAACAATAGGAAGTCGGCTATAAAAAATGTGATCAAATCTCTCGAATATCATCTACAATATTAATAAAATATTCCAAGTAAAAGAGTATATAGTTATAACTGTATATATTTTAATTAAATATGTATGATTAGTTTCGGTTAGATGGTTATGTACATAAAAACAAAGAAATTGTAATTAAAGTAATAGTTTCGTAGAGGAGTGTATAAATTTGGAATTGTATACGTCATTTTAATTGGAAATCAGATCTGTTTACCGTAAGAGTAAGTCATGAGAGTAGTAAGGAGAAAAGATGGAGCGAACAAGGCGACTAGTCGTACCTTCCACTTGAGACGCCGTTAGCGAGACGAGGACCATCAGCAACATTGTACAGCAGCTACTTCTCGGCACACCGAAGAGCAAGTTCTTCCTATTTATCATCGTTCTGAACACCATGATTTATAAGTTTTTAGAAATTAAGTTTATCGCGCGAAGCACAAGAACTTTGGGCACTGTTTTCATTAAAAAGTCGGCGAGGCGATGTTACATTGTACCGGCCGCATACCTCGTCACAACCCCCCGCTAGGGGTACGAAAGTCTGGCATCCTGTGCGCGTGAACGATAGTTTGGCACAAAAAACAGCTCTCGGATTCGCGCAAGTCGCTCGCGGAAGTGGCGCAGGTTGCGTGCTTGGCACCTGTCACGCGTTCAAGTCTCCGAGCAGGTAAACCGTCCGCTGCGCTCACCTGCCAGTCGAATACTGCTGCTCGGTGCTCACAGCGTAGAGAGCATTTCTCTAGACCGCCACCGACTAATGCTAAGCTAACAAATGGGGCACCTGAAGAAACGGACAACCAGAGGCGCGCAACCGGTGCGATATTTATTTATTACAATTTCTACTTTGGAAGTAATTGTAAAAAAGCATTCGCTTTGAAATCCCCACAACTATCAACCATTTTAGGTTATTTACCTCTATTTTATAAAAGAAAGAAAAATTTGGCATCATCAAGTATATATTTCAAATACTTGAAAGTAGTCAGGTCAGGAGCCGGAATACGTGGAAGAGGTGAAGATTATTTCTATAGACGGATTGGTGCGGCGTTCTTTTTTCTCTACCCACCACCACGGAGAAGATGCGGTAAGTCATCACGGTAAGTCAGTTTTAAAAAATATATATTTCAATATCAAGCCAAGATGTACGTCTTCCGTGATCACGCCCAAGCATTTTATATACTTGATTATGCCAAGTTTTGCTTGGTTTTTCTCTGTTCCTATTTCCAACTGCATTCGCCTCATAATTTGTTAAACCGTTCTCTCCTCACTGATTCGTTCCAAATGTAAAAACCATCTCAACACACCTTTCTTAATTTTGCTAATAATACAAAACTATCGCGTCTATTATTACTATAAACTATTAGACTAGCGTTCACTAGAATGATTTTATAAATTCTTTGATGTATCAAAATATGTTTTTATTATTTATTTAAATAATAGTTGAACAATATTAGCATGACTTAAGAAAAACATGAGGACAAATTTGTAATATCTTAAACTGGTTAAATTAACGCTTCAAAAATAAATTGGTTCGAAAGGTTTTTTACCCCTGTCGAAACTCTCTAGAACTCTAGGTAATTAGTGGCAAGGAAAGAGTAAAGAAATTTCCCTTCAACATAGTTTTCAGAAGTTTTGGAAACTTCTACGCATAGGTGATAGATTACGTGAAATATAATAATGTTTCTTAAAGATGTATATTTTCGGGTATAATCATTCGGGAGAAATATTAGATTTATGCATGTAGGTACTTTATTTACAAACTGTTTTTATGAATCAATATTTTCTTTGAAAGTTCGCTCTTCGAAACGCAGCATTTAATAAGTTGTTGATATCATTGTAAGTTTTTGGAAAGTAGGTACCAAGTACCGATGGCGTTAAAAATAATTTACTCAACAGTTCGGCTGTCCAAATTTAAAACACAGTAAGGGACATTTTTTTTGTAGTACCTTTTTTTTGCATTTTTGGACTAAGTGGAGTCTACTTAATCCATAAATGCAAAAAAAAACGGACTACAAAAAAATGTCCCTTACTGTGTTTTAAATTTGGACAGCCGAGTTCTCGCGTCTAGTAGACTTGTCGCCAGTTAACCTTTCCAAACTCTCATAGGGTGACCATGGTGAAAAATATAAATATACATTACAAATTATATTTCTTAAACATTGTTTACTCTAAGTTTTGATTTGAACAAAGTCACCAGGATAATAATGCAACAGTGTAATAGACGTCTAATTTTTAGTCTGAGAGATTCGCTAGAAAAACGCAAACGATATAAATACAGATTCAGGGCAAAGGAAGATTGAAACAAAATATTTTAATTTATAACTTCTAATACCTAATCTTTAAACAAGAAGTGCAAAATTATTATTAAAAGACCATTACATCGCAAAGCTCACTGCTAGTGGATCGATTCACCGGAATTTTATTTACAACGACTTTGGCATGAACAACTAACGACAGTGACTTTAAACTGGCTCTCAATCCGTACTGTCAAGTCCGTATGTCATTGCAAGTTAATGTTACCGAAATAAAATAATTACTGTTTTATTACCGAATAAAGTTAAATCATCCATACTGCGGCTGTGTTAACTTTGTCGTCATAACGATTTTAGTGTTTCCAAGTTTAATCTCTCATATTAAGAGGATCAAATCCCGTAAACCTATTTGGAGAGACTAAACCAGCATAGAGGAATTGTGGAAAGAAAGGTGGGCCAACAAACACATCGCTCACTCCTTTCAAGAACAACATAAATCAAAAATCGTCAATTTTCAGTTGTGCATGTTTTCGGAATGCCCATAAAATAAAACAAAAGCGGCATATTTTAAACTTAATATGTATTTACCAGCTACAGGGCAGAAAGTGTTGTTTTTGCATTTTGAAGAAAAGTTATTGTTTAATTATTTTTTTAAAAATACTAAATATTTTTCAAATGGAGAAAAAACCTTCAGGTTTTTAACTAAAAAGATCTGCTGCAAAGTTCAATAAGTGGCTTGATATTTATTTTTAATACATTGTATTATATTTTTCAACATTAAAAACGTTCTCCTGAAAAATCAAGTTTTTTTTATTTATGAAGTTCTTGAAAGGAGTGAGCGACATAATTAACAAATAATAATAGTGGACCCAACAGTTAGAGTACTGGGTTTTGATCTGCCTCGAATGACATGGATACAGAAGAACCGAGTAAGAATGGAGCAGGGTTGCTGCAAGTACTTGCTCCGGAGGTGGGGAAAAGGGATAACCCTGATTGTAAGTGTGGAACTGAGAGACCACAGGACACATATTCAATTCAATTCAATTCAATTCAATTTATTCAATAATTAATATATACATTACAAACTAACATTTAAGGCGTATACATTAAAAAAACAAATTAAAAAGTAAGCCAGAAGACTTTTGTTAAATGTGTAGAAGAATCCAGCTTCGGAAAACTCCCTCGGACACATGGAACAGATCAATATCCAATGTGATATTGTTCAACATAGCGGTAGCTCTTCCTACAGGCATAACCATCGGCAGGTAAGTCCTGTGTATAGGAATGTGAAACAATCTATGCCGACGCTGTCTTAGGTAACTATCGGGAACATACAGACCAATGCTCCGGATAATTTCAGTATCATCGTTCATACCGCGCAACAATCGAAAAAAATGCGTAATCAAATACACATTCCTTCTAGTCTCTAAACTATTGTAGCCAAGTATACCCTGGAGAAACTCGGTCGGGTAGAGTCAAGGATAATAGCCTTACTCTCGTACTCTACGTAAATAAGTTACAAGTGAATTTGGAGGTGAAAGATTGTCACACATAATATTTCGTCCTGAATTTTCAATATTTCTTACTAATCGTTTTATTACAATTTTGCCTTGATATTCTTCTCTCAATTCACCTACTTTCCCAGCGTATATTTCTAGTGTCCATGCGTATTAGGTACAGTTAAATTTTATCTCATTTCATATGACTTTGATGGAGTATACTACATATTTAAATAGACATTCTCCTCGAAAAACGACAAGTTGTTCGTCAACGATCATATTTCAAATTGGAATACCTATACACCAATCTCGTAGACACCCATTTCACATCTTAAAACATCACCACCATTGCGAATTGATCGCAGCTTATCGGGAGATGTTACAATTCTTCTTTGCATTATCGAATCTCAGCACTCGCAATATATTTTGAAATCTTCCAAGGCTCATAATTTCATTGAATATTTTCGCCTATCCTTCACATTCCACAGTTGAGATATTTATTTGTTTTTAAAAGTATCGGAATGCCCAAATACCTCTAAAATGCTTAACCCCCCCCCCCCCAAGTATCAAAAACGTCTGGAAATCCCCTAAATGCGATACGTGCTATGCCTGAACATGTGGGCCCAGTGGAACCGCACGTTAGTTGGGGTCAGAAAGTTTGTATTAAAAAAAATTAACGTTAAAAACAACACACAATAAAAACGAAGAAAACAATTGAAAATAAGCTTCTTCTTCTTCTTCTTTTTATAGATCCTCAGGATCTGTCTGTACCTCCGCCTGTTGCTCTTGGGATGTTGACTGCCGGATATCTCTCCACCTTTTAGGAGGTCTGCCTGGGGATCTACATCCTTCAGGGTTTCCTTGAAGGGCGATACGTGGAAGTTTGTCTTCTGACATTCTGTTGTCTACATGTTAAAAAATAACAGAATCCAGTAATAGCGAACCTTCTATTAAAAGTTTCAATAAACTCATTAACTTCGGAATGGGTTCGTCGGACCCGCGTGGTAGACAGAGGGTTAATTTCGTCACAGGAGTGGTGCGCTTATTTTAATGTTGGTAATGCCATAGAGTTTGCGTGCCTAAAATATATTATACACAAATAAGATGCAATGTAATTGGCTTTTCTCATTGCCGTACCTCTTCTTAATTTATTTAGATGTTTCATAACGAACAGTGGCTTTGAACAAGCATAATATGTTAATTTAAGGCATATTGGCATTCTAATGAGAACTTGATTTGCTTATAACGATAATTTTAATGTACCGAAATTCGGGGTGTTTAAGTCAGAAAGTAATCGTTGCTCAACGTATATATTGCTTTATTGGTCTCTTATTACAATTTTAAAATTATAACCTTTTAAACATTCTTCTAAATAGGCTTTGTCGTCTGAACTGAACATATAACCTCAACAACGCACGGCTCATAACTTGACACTTGAAACTGGCAGTCCTGAACAACAAAAACCCATAGAAATAGGAATTTTTCTATAAATATTTTAAGTAACATATAACGGCGTCACGCGGCAAATAATGACGCCAGGAAGTCCTCGTTTTCATTTTATTAAAATGAGCAGAGTTTAATTTTTACACCCCCTCATTTCTCTACAGATTTTAATAATAGTACAGATTGCCTTGTAATTTTTTTAAATAATAATTTATTAGTTTATAAAAAAACAACCATTGAAATGACCCTATTGTTTGAGTACTAACTGGTACACATTTTAATTTATTCATTTGATTTTACTCCTAACTGTTTCTTTTAAGACATCTATGGTAATATATTTCCCCCAGGAGTTAAATCTAGTCTTTGAATAAAATAAAACGAAATCATTAGTAATCAACTGGTCATGTTAGAAGTATGTAAATTTAAATTATGTCCGGCATCTCCGAATATGTGAAAACTCCGATGGCTAGAAGTAAAACATATTTACTTCATAAAGTCCTTAACAGATGGCAGTTTCATCAGTCTCTTGTATAAATTTAAATATGACAGTTTTACTATTTATTTGTATGCACAATTTCATCATTGTTTTTTATTATATACTTTTACTCCAGATTAATCTACTTCTTAAAGCAAGATCTTGTCTCTGTGTTTGCACTGTGGAGAGTCGAATAAATGTGATGAAGAACGATACGACCCGTCAATTGTCTATCTGCAAGTAACCAAATACCGTATTGACCAACTATAAACTGACTGCATTTAAATAGTGAATTTATTTTTAGCCCCTATGTCTGTGAATGGAATATAAGATGACCTCCTATTTAAGTATAGCCCTTTAATTCAATTCAAATTTGAAATTTATCCATTAAAAATAACATAAACATTAAAAACTAAAATTCAAAGCGTATATTAACACAAAAAATATTAAAAAGCAAGAACACTCTTGTTAAAGATGTAGAAGAATCCTGGTTCAGAATACCCCCTCAGACACATGGAACAGATCAATATCTGGCGTGATATTATTCAGCATAGCGGTAGCTTTCCCTACAGGCATAACCATCGGCAGGTTGGTCCTGTATATAGGAATGTGAAACAATCTATACCAACGCTGTCTTAAGGTGGAGACTGACTGGAGCATTTCGTCGTAACATCGCCCGCGGCGAGCATCACTGAGCATCAAAAATTATGGATGGAGCGCTCGGCTCGGTGTACTGGCTGCCTGAATGCTCGCATCGTAACATGTAACGTTATGACAAAATGCTCCAGTCAGTCTCCACCTTTAGGTAATTATCAGGCACATACATACTGCACAATTGATAAAAATGCGTAATCAAAAGCACATTCCTTCTAGTCTCTAAACTGTTGTAGCCAAGCATATCCTGGAGAAAATCGGTCGGGTAGAGCCAAGGATAATAGCCGTACTCTCTCATGTAGATAGACTATTATATATACCTCAGAAACTTCTTTTGGACTTTCTCTACCATAAAAGAGTACACTTGTGTAATCGACCTACGCAGTACAATATTCACCATTGGGTACGGATGAGGGTTACAAGAATAGTTGGGTTAACACGGTAAACAGCATTATTGATGTGAGAGATAGTGGCAACTAGTGAATACTATCAGGGGGCGCCTATCTTGTTAGATGTGCCTCATATATGTTGAATGAGATTTGCAAATGTTTACCTATAAGCGCCAATACTCAGTGTTATAGTGGCATATTGCTCTCATAGCTAGCTCGGAGAAGAAATTTGCAGCAATTTCTCTGTCCTAAGATCCATCTGGCATTTTTATTTTTTTTATTTGGGACTTCCATTAAAACAATTTTACAATGAACATTAAAGTATATTTTATTGATCAAAAAATACAGCTACACAGTCATAATATTTGAAGAAAAAAATCATGTTTAAAGGTCATGTTCCATTGTCAAGAGAATTTTTTTGAAACCTCATATGCATTGAGATTTAATATCAAAACCAGACATATCCAAGAAACAAAAAATGCAGCTGCATGAAAAATAGTAAATTTGTCCTAATAAAAAAGTGTATATTTTTTTTACATTGTTATATTTAAACATTGTAAAAATGGAGTTTTAACTTATTTTAGAATTTCGTAATAAATTATATTTAAAAAAATTATTTAACCGGATCCACGCGGCTCGCATAACCGTTTGTGTTTTTACAAGACATGCCCCATACGCGGCTGACATAAGCGTTTGTGTTTTCACTTTGCTCCAAGTTTCGAACCTCAGTTCAACTTGGAGGGATTTTTTCATGGTGTGGAACTTTGGATAAAATAATACGTCAATCCTCGGCCTTATGACATCTGTTGAAATATCTGACTAATAATTTGTAACATCACAAGGATAAATAAAACAACAGATCCCTGATTTTTCTTGCGGTCGGTAATTAGTCCGCGCCATAATCATGCCCTATATCTGTCTCACTCTCGACGCTACGCATCGCCAGTGGGTAAGAGTGACACACGATGCGTGCTTTGATTTATTTATGTTACGATCTAATTTGTTTATATTACGATATATTTCAAGAATAATGTGACACACGTGTATTATAGAGTACCAAAAAGGCACAATGAATCCCATTGAACGTTTTTGTTTAGGAAAATAAATCGTTTCATAACTAAATACATGATAAAAGTAATAATTTAAAAAACGGCGAAATACAGCCGCGCACGAGCGTCTCTTAGGAACAAAGTTAACGCGTTTAAAAGGTTAATGACAGCAGTATTGGTTGGAAATGGTTATCTCAGTGTTCAAAAGGAATTTTTGGTCATTCTTGGTACGTTTTTACACTAATCCATAAGGATATTTGATATTTGAATTTCACAGGCATAATGTTTACAATAACTTATAATGACTTTTTTTTGCCTAAAAATGAATATGTCTGGTTTTAGATGACACATTTCACATATTTACTTTACGTTATAACACCTATTTACTGACAAAATTTGAGCACTGAAAAAGGAAATGTAATACAAAAAGTTGACTTATAATATTAATTAAAAAAGGGTAGGAGACTCTTGCAATAGGTCAGTTTTTAGTGTAAGGTATAGTTTCATAAAGGAAAAATATTCTCAGGACAAAATGAACATAACAAAAATATAATAACAAATAAATATTGATCAGGGAATTATAAACGTAACGATGAAAACTTTTAAACTTCATAAATATTTTTATCAACAGATTATTTATTCGATCAGATACCCGGTACATATTTTTGATAGTTACAATCCAAAAGGTATTTGAAAGTAGAAATTTTTTCAGAATTTTAACATATTTAAAATAAGAAATTCATAATTATATCAACTTCAAAAAAGGCGGAGACTGTTTGCTTGATATACTGTATACCTGAGAAAAAAGAGTAGTATACCAGTTTTCATCACAATATTTTCCAGTTAATTTAATACTTTTCAAATACATACCACCCATTTGCGACTAGGGAATACAAGTTAAAATTGGGAGCATTCTATAAATCGCTCATTCCTTTCAAGAACGTCATAAATCAAAAATCGTCAATTTTCAGTTGTGCATGTTTTCGGAATGCCCAGAAAATGTACTATATCCCAGCAAAAGAAGTATATTTTCAACTTAAAATTTACCCTCTACAGGGCAGAAAGTATTGTTTTTGCATTTTGAGAAAAAGGTATTGTTTAATTATTTTTTTAAATATACTAAATACTTTTCAAATGCAGAAAAAATCTTCAGGTTTTACCTAAAAAGATTTGTTGTAGAGTAAAAAGTTCAATAAGTGGCTTGATATATATTTTTAATACATTGTATTATATTTATTGTTTCGGCATTAACTTTGTGGTAAGACATGTTACAATAATTAAAGAAAACACTTCGTTTTTTACCACTTGAGTTTAATTATAGACTACATGTTTCAGAAGCTAAACTTCCATCATTCAGGTCTGTATAATAACTAAAATATAAAATATAAAATTGTTCTATAAATAAGGATAGGGGGAAAGTAAGGGGAAGGGGTTAGTCAAGGAACGGAGTTTGAAAACAAAGGAAAAATTGAAAGCAATGGCGAAGAATTTTGAAACAATATATTATTTAATAAATTATTATTAGAATTCAGGTTTTTTTGTATTTCTAAATTTTCAAGATAATTCATAATTTGGCCTTTATATGGAACAAGGTGTAATAATTTTAATTTATGGGAGTGAAATGAGTGATTAGTATCTATTATATGATTTGCAAATTCCGAAAAACAATTACTAACAAGACCGCTTTGATGTTCTTTAATTCTAATCTTTAAATTTCTCGCAGTTTGGCCAATATTTATAGAACAATTTGAACAGTTTGGCCTATCCTTATTTATAGAACAATTTTATATTTTATATTTTAGTTATTATACAGACCTGAATGATGGAAGTTTAGCTTCTGAAACATGTAGTCTATAATTAAACTCAAGTGGTAAAAAACGAAGTGTTTTCTTTAATTATTCATTGTATTATATTTTTAAACTTTAAAAACGTTCTCCTGAAATTTCAAGTTTTTTGATTTATGACGTTCTTGAAAGGAGTGAGCGACATGTGATAATTATAACTCAAGTATTTAGATCTCGCTACCAGTGGTGAGCGATTGAATCCGAATAATGTAACAAATGATCACTTAACACAAAATGTACAATTTTATTGTGTATTGCGTATTTCTAGCTCCTAATATATTTGACAAAATTTACGTTGGAAGGAAATGTAAACCGAGAAAAAGCAAGGTATACCATTCCAATTGGGTTACCAACTGAGCGATTATTACCCGTTAGATTATTCGTCAATAATTAGTTAGAATTAAGTCTAAGCAATACATTGATTGATTATAACAAAATTATAACGCTTCAATAGCGTCTTCTAAAAATCACAAATTTTATATTGCAATTTTCTAGTCGCAAGTGTCACATACTACAAAAAGTATATAAATATACATAATTTTGGGGAATAACTCAAGTTTTTTTGTTTAAGTATACATATACAGTTACTATTACTATTACGATAAAATAAAGAACATAGGCTAGACGAAGAAAATATTATTATTTAATTTATGGTATATTAATTGCACTGAATGATGCGTATGCATTTTTATCTGCCATTCCGATATCACATTGTATTCCAAATACGAAATGCAGGAAAAATGATTTATTCCAATTGTTACATAGGTGCTCGCTACGTAAAGACTATTCTCAACTGTCTACATTTGTGTAAGAAAATCTACTTTCAGACTCTACAAAGTCAAATAAATGTATGACAAACAAAACAACTACAAAGATTTACCACTTAATTTTAAAGAACAGTGACCGGATTTCGTTATAAACGATATCATCAGACTGGTGGCAGGCTTGATTTGTAGATAACATGAAGTTTTGTCTCACATCCCATCAGTCTGAATAATAATGGATTGCCTAAAAGCTATGTAGTTGGTGTTTTCTTATATAAAATGGAGTTCGGCCAAAAAACGGGAGCAGATTACGTTTATAATTAATTATAAAGGATATTTCGTTGCAGGAGATATTTAAGGCACTTGATAATAATGTAAACATTTTAAAAGTAGATCAATTTCTAAGTTCAGACATGAGATTATTCATATGTATAAAAGGGGTAACTGAATGTTATTAAAAATATATGTATAATGAAAAGAGAATCTCCATTAATATACAAACTATTATTTATAAAGCTCAATTTGAATTTGTTTTGATATGGTTACAAAATAGTATTTGAATACTTGTATATTTAATAATCAGGTATCGTACATTACAAGATAATTAAAACAATTAACAAGTAAAAAATTACTGAAGGAAATAAATGCGATGTAATTTTAATAAAAAATTGTGAGACTATGAAACTGGATTATTCCAAGGAACAAATATATGAGGATTTTTAAAAACATAAATTTTATATGAAGAGTGAACTATGAAAACCTTAAAATGAAAAAAAAATGGAATGCATTAACTTTGTAGCTTTGCATAGTTATTTACGATGAAAAAATGTTTTACACTTGGGTTTTACGAAAATCTAAATTAATATTAAACGAAACAATTGTAGGTAAATGCAGTTGGATTTTACATATCTAATACATATTATTGTATATCGATTGGTTATGTATGAATAATTTTTTGTTTCTTTTAAAAATATCATTGTTATTGAAATGAGAAGAATGAATAAGGAAAAATGTACATAAATAAAATGGGAATAAACCATTTTCATTTTAATGCTATGAAAATACACATCTGTAAGATACTCATTGACACTCGGTGTCTTTTATCAATTTTAAAAAAATGTTATAATACTTTGATAATTTTGTAAAAAGGGTTTTGGAAAAAACATCTATTCTTTCTCAAAAGAAAGAAAGAGATGCCTTCATAATCTCATAATAATAATAAATAATAAAAAATAAAAACAAAATATATTCATTCTATAGATTATGAAAAAAAATCATAAAAAAACATTGGGAATTTCAGGGTAGATATGTGCGTGTGTGAAAAAACAACTTTTTAATATGGCGGACATCATGTTTTGGTCCAAAATATAAAAAAAGTTTTTTTTTTATATTGCTTATACATACATACTTATTTGGAACATGAAACCAATCACCAATGTCAACTAAGCGAGTGATGAATTGATTTATATTATAGGGATTATGTTTCAAAATTGTTAAATATGTATTGTAATATTATGATAATATTAAGTATAATTTCATTAGAGGTTATTATGTATGCTTATAATTTAAACAAAAATTGTAAGCTGTTCGCCCAAGTACATTGTAATAAATCAAATAAAAACCATATTAAACTATTAAAAATCTCAAAAATGATACCTTTGGGTACCTAGATATAAGATATTTATTAACTTTTTAAGTAGTTATTGGCATCAGCACATACTAACTTATATATATATATATATATATATATATATATATATATATATATATATATATATATATATATATATATATATATATATATATATAATGATATCTCCAGATACATCACTATGAGAGGTTTGGTAAATCTATTACATTTTTAACTGTTTCTCTTCGGTTGGCAAACCTGAACAAGGTCCATAACTGGCAAACATGTAAGCGGATGCCGTGGAGTTTTAGCCTTTATATCTTGGTTGTTCCATAGAATTTTTGGAGAAAATAGCAATATGGGACAGGCTTTATAGTTTGAGTGGTGCAAGTTATTAATTTACCTCGCAGAATATAAACAAAGCAATGACCGTTTCAGTGTGAAAATATACTAAGGGTATCGATTGATATATTAATATAAAATATTTAAGATTCCTTAATAACAGCCCTACGTTCAGATGCAGAGTAAAGATTTAATTATAAAAATAAAATAAGAAGTTCAAGTACTGAAATGAGATTAAGTATTCAAATAATTCTAAAAATTACAAATTAAATTTAAGTGCATGTAGCCCTTCTCCTTTGAAAATATCAACATTTTGGTAATCAATTTTTACAGTGGGAATTTTCCCACATTATCTTATATTAAATGTACCGTGATATGTGTTTTTACATAACGGTGACAAAACTGGATAAACTGATTCAAGTCGGTAATAAAAAAACATTGATCCATTTGTTTGATTAATCTATCAAAAGTAGAGAAGAAATAATAACGACTTATACTAATAAAACACCTCATAATAGATATTTAAAAATCTTTATCTACGTATTTACACAAAAAAGTTAATATGTGCAATATATACTCCGATAAATGTACATTTCCAAAAGTGTGAACATTATACATACTAATTATTACATTTATATAATTGTAAAATGATGGGAAACTTTACGATTTACTAAAATTACGTCAACGACGTTTATGAATTACAAAAATGACATACAATTTTTTAGCAAAAACATCCAAGATAAAAAATAAGTTCTTATTGAGACCCTACCAAATCTCCTGCTTTCATTATTAAGGAATGCTTTAAGACTTGTTTCATTATTAAATATATTCCGGTATACAAAGTGTTATGTCAAAAGCCCTGTTGTTAATGTACAAAAACATACAGTAAATGATTAGTATGTGTTTACCCTAGTAAAAAAATTAAGGGCAATGAAAATTTGTAACACTTTCTAGAAAAGGTTTCTATTAGGTAATATTTATTGCGTTCTTGAGCCATAATATAATTATAGTACATATTCAAGTATCATTATGTACATTTAATGTAATCTACCCCAATCAAATGAATATCCCTTTACTGATATGATTATGTAGGTTCTTTCAGAGTGTGCATCATGTGACGTGATGGGATGATGTTTTAATTTACAGAAAATGCCCAATAAAGTGGATAGGGTGAAGCATATTTAGATGCCATAATATTAAGAACAAAAAACCTATCAGTTCTGAAAGGGATAAGCATTTTTTTTATCTAAATAAATTTTACATAATGTATATTGTTATATAATCATTAAACATTAATAAACTACTGAGCTGCTTCGCCGCTTCAATGCTTTCCAAATTTAACAGTACAGAATAAAATAAGAACTTTCAATTGGAAGGATTTGATAAGGCACACTAAGTACATAAAAAAATATAATGTATTCGAGAAATTCATGTGTAACCCAAATAATACACCTAATTTTTTAAGAAAGCATATTCCAACAAAGATAGATTAACACCAAAAAAAATTTGTTTAATAATGCATATTTTCTTAGCAATATTACGAAATTTTATTCCATATACGACAAGTCCAGAAGGAATTTAAATATTTCAAACCACGTGTTAAAAAATAATAAAAGAAAAAAGACATCTCTCAACACAGCTCAGTGCCTCCTATACAATAAATTAATACAATGCCATGTTGTGTCTGACCACTGATAATTCATTACAACAATCATCATAAGAATGCATCAAACTTATTTAAAATTATTTAAAACAATGACGAAGCATAAATTGATTAAATAAAAATAAGAAAACTATATCTTTTTGCATTTTGTCATAAATTGAGGTAACACAGGTATGTTTAATGAGTTGATAAATTGTTTTGAACGATAATTTAAGTCCACTGAGTAGGTGGATGTTTTCATATTGCTTATATTTATAGCCATATTATATTCATAGCCAGGATGCTTACATGACCATTCATTAAAATTGAACTCAGGCTCGGTATAGCAAACTGACATCCAATTCATACTGTAATATAAGAAAACACTTATATAGGAAAAAAATGCATATGGTCCAATGCAAAATGTTATATTCCCTTGATAAAATGTGTGTGAAACTGGTTCACTATATAACTAAGACTACAGCTTGTATATATCTAATATAGGAGGCACTACACCACTACAGTAAGTAAATAGTTTATATTAATAAAATACAATATTAAGGTTGTTTGTTCTGTCGCTGCCAGGGTAAGCATTCATAATATATACAACAAACTTTATTTACTAAGGATTTCTCAATAACATATATGGTTATAATTTATGAGTATATTTCATATATTTTACCTTCTATACAATCAATTATTTTCCGAGATTCCCCATATACTAATTTAGGGTTTCACTTAGTAACGTGCAATGATATACTAAGTACCCAATATGGTGGCAATACCCAATTAATAGTTTTATACATATACACATGTAACTAGCAATGTACGACAGAATCAAACGAAAATAAATAAAAATTTATATTGGAATAAAAGCAATGAAAGAATATATATGACTCAACAAATCACTGGTTTATATAAAGATGGTGTAAATATATTATCAGCTATTGCAGTAGACATACAGTAAACCCCTCTATAAACTTTATAGGGAACGTTATAGGAGGTAAATGTTTTTAATTTAATAATAACTAATTCCAGTGATTTCTGCTGGTTAAAATGTAAAAATACAATTGAAAACATTAACCCCCTATAACCTCCCCTCCGATAATGCGGCACCCATCTCAACGTTATAGAAGGGGTTAGTGTATTTTAAATTCGAGGATACTAGGTGCAAATTTTGAATACTGTACAAAAAACATATTAACAAAAAGCATACTTTATTGAAGATAATTTAGAGACGGTTCTAAGCCGCATTTGTTATATTTGGTAAATAAATTATACTGTAATTTTTTTTTTTATTCTAGTAAATAATTCCAAGTTTGCATCTAGTATCTTACAAGAAAGAGAATAAGTAGGGCTTTAGAAATGGGCAATTAGATTCTTCTAGTTTTAGATGAAATATTCATGACTAGGGATAAAATAATGTTTTGAGCCATATAAAATCAAAGACAGCGAAATTTTGAAATTTTTCTTTAAGTTTCTGTACTTAAACTCAGAAAACAAAACCTTAAGTGATATTCTACCAAAGAAATAATAGTTTGGAATGAAAAATCTTAATCAAAACCGTTATCGCACAAATCGCAAGCTGCCATTTCACTGTTGGCTAAATGGCAGACAGTAACAGTGTAATATCTTGTTAGAAAAAAGCGTACACTGCGATTGGTAACAAAACCTGCAAAGTGCACAAATATGTTATAATTTTTTTAGGCAATTCCTCACGTGGGATTTTTGATGAATTTAAAATGTTTGAATTCAGCAAATAAAAAGGTTTTTTTTTAAGTTGAGACAAAATAGCTTTGGCAGATTGGTGACTTTGATATAACAGGACTCTTTACAATCTGTATAATGTGACAAAAAGTGCAGTAAGCAGTTAAGAGCGAGAATCGAAGATATTTGGTTCACATGTGTATGGTGGCAGCGGTGTAGCGAGCTTCCCCCCGACGCCAGCCCCACTGTGATGGCCGATACTACAAAAGAAAACATAATACTTAACACATTGTTTGCTTAAAAGCGTCTTTAACACACTGTTAGAGAGCGGGAGACGCTTATAAGCTTTCTATTTGCCTACTTTTGATAGAGCTGTGAGAAACGCATACAGATCGGAATTGGGTGTGTAGTTACTTGTGATTAGTAACGACTCTAATTAGTGTACTAATTAAGGTCGGGGTTGTTGAAAAAACCGCTCGCTAACAATGTATTAAAAGGTGAAGAAGGATAAAAAATTAATTTCCATGTTGCAGTTATACTGAAAAGTAATTTATTATCATTGCAACATTATTTCATCATTTTCATGTTTCATGTTTACGATAATGCCAAAAATGTTTCATAACCAAAAACAGAAAGGTGGTTAGTGTATTATGAAGTGTTTGATATACTTGATACTGATATGGTCAAGTCCAAAGAACTGTACTGTGTAATATCAGCTGTTGACATATTGAATATGTCCTCAATCTTGAACTGAATACAAATGTGGAAGTAATATCCCCGAATAGATTGAAAAAAAAACTATCAAATACAATTAACTCCTTACCTCTTAAAAGCTATTTGAGGCATTATTTTGGTAACTTTTCAGTAATATCGCTTGTTGAGTAGCTCTTGTTTTAAGCTTAGGTTGTAAAGATAACTTTGTTTTGGCATTATGACTTATTTGCTTCCAACACTCGTAAATCATAACAGATGGTATACACAAGCGAAAATGAAATATTTTAGGCCGATACTATTTGTGTGGTTATCATCTTTGTATACTTAGGTGTGCATTTTATATTACGTATATGCAAAATAGATGAATGAGCGCCGTGCATCAAGCTACTAAAAATCTGCAAATATATGCCAGCAAAATGAGTGTGCAATCCATGATGCAACAAAGTGCGACCAAACATACGCTTTTTGCCAGAAAGTCTAGAAAATAGCTACAATAAAGTAGGTATGGCATTCAAATTAAAAACCTAATAAAATAAAAACTTCTTTAAAATAAGTTGATCATACCTTACTACGCCAATCAGTGCACAAATTTGGTTGCATATTTCTAGCTCTAAGTATTTTTAATAATTTTACATAAAAAAATTAAGCTGGAAAGTAATATAACTCTAGAAAAGGTAACAAATACCATCATAATCAAGTAATCAAATAAATAACTGGTACCCACTAGTCACATCTCTACTACAAAGTAAGAATGAACGTAAAGTACGTACTTTAACACCTTTTCCTGCCTAGGGAAAGCATGGGACAAAATTATCATATTATTTTTTTTAAATTCCCTAGTCACCACAAATACACTGAAATTTTTTATCACCAAATGTCAGCACAATTGTTTTAAAAAAAATCATTTTGAAAGATAAAGGCTATTGATATAAGAGAGAGTGAATAGTTGATACCTTGATAAGAAACTGTCCACTGTTGGTGTGCGGGTTTTTATACGCATAGAGCACCCAAGCTACCAGACCTCCAGCAACTATGAAAGCCATGAGTCCGGTTACTATTCCTCCTGCCGAGCCGCCGCTGTCCTCACTTACCTCTCCCTTCTTGTCCGACCCTTCGATACTAGCTGAAAACATTGGAATCATTCATTAGACTCGGGCTTCTTCTATGGGAAAACGTATTTTTTTTAAATTACGCCAAAATCACTTCTTTTTTTCACTTCTTCTCTTCTTCCTCTTCTAGCAGAGCAGGAAGTATGATTTGTATCCTTCATCTATCTGACCTAAACAGTTAAATACCGAGAGATAGCAGATGCTCGGAGGCGTGCATTCTATATAGGCAGAAAAGCAGTGCCTACCTGGATAAATCGCGTTCCATATAGAAACACGACCAGTGCCTACTATGCCTTATTGAGTATTGCCTACATTATCTTCCTACCCAACTCTGCTGTCTACCCTGATTGAAAACTCTGTGCAGGCCACTGCAGATGCTAGATAAAAACGATGAAGTCTAATTTGATCATCAAATATAAATTAAAATCATAATTTTTAATTAAGTATTCCATATTTCACAATTTTAGAAGCATTGTAAAATCTAAAAAATAGTCTTCCCCTCCGAGGTATATATAATATACAATGCTAATATATTCAAATAATAAATACCAAACAGTAAATAAAATACCAAACAGTAAATAAAATACCAAACAGTAAACAAAACAGTGCGAGCGGTATGAAAAATAGTCCGATACGTGAAATGACTCAAACTAAACTAGAGATTAAGATCGCATAAAAACTATAGATTTCTGGCGATGCCTTTACAAGTGGCACACTAGCCAATCCGGACAAATACTCAAATAAGACATCTCAAATAACGTCAACAGACTATTGCCTAGCACCCAGGTAGCAAATTACCGTTCAAGGCCTTTTATTTCACGCTGATAACAAACCCGTATATTGCCGTTTCCCGAAGAAAACCGACAGTCGACAAAAACGGCATTTGCCGTGTCCCGCAGTTGACCGACAGTCCGCAAAAAATGGCAAATGCCGTGTCCCGACGACAATGTGTTAAGAAGAATACATTATGACTCAAGAGGAGATTTACAATATTTGTTAATTAATATCTTGGTATAACTAACCTGCATGCTTAGCATTGAAAACGGTTCCATTCTTGGACGTGTTTATTGGAGTAGAATAGACTTCAGTATCTGGGTTTACGATCATACCATTGTCGGAGGGACACTTATTGATATCGGTTATATTGGTTTCGGGGCAGACTAAAACAAACAAAAAGAAAAAATACCAATTAATCACATATTATTTTAAAGTAAGACATAAATTTTATGCTCAAATAAATAGATTTTATAAAATATTTATTGAACAATGACATAATTAGTCTATATAAAAAAAGATTTACGAAATTAAGATATTAATAAATAAGAGAAACTTACTATTATCAAACCAATCCTGTCGCTGCCGATCATTGCCAATCGAACAACGTTTTGCTCCGGGGCACCATGTGCACTGGAAAAAAATGTGACATGAGAATATCATCAAAATAAACTAGTCATACATAAATTAAGGAAGGATGAAAGCAGAGTGAACGCTCTTGAAATGCGCTCCCTCAGACGAATTTGTGGAAAATCATTGTATGACAGAATTAAAAACGAAGATATAAGAAAGGAATGTAAGGCTGAACAAGGAATAATTGAAAAGATTAGGAAGAGTTCTTTACGGTGGTATGGACATGTGAAGCAAATGGATAACGAGAGAATGACTAAGAAAATATATGTGGCGAATGTGAGCCGGAAAACAGAACGAGGACGACCGAAAAAAAAATGGCACGATTAGATCAATCAGAACCTAAAATCTGATGGTGTCAAAAGTCTGCGTAATCGGAGGGCATGTATGACTAGATGTATGGATGTGAAGGAGGCGAGGAGTGTATGTCAGGACAGAAGAGAACAGTGTTATGGTAGTAGTATATAAATTAACTGATAGCTGGAGCCATAGAGAGGTCTCGCTCGCATCTATGCACCTCGTGATAAACTAATATAAAAAGGAAAATACTTTTGAGTTAGTGAATTAAAAAATAAAAAAATCTTTCCAGTATTTTTAATATGCGTCTCCCTCCCTGGTGTAATGGTTAGCGCAGGTTAATGGAGGTCCTGGGTTCGATTCCCAGGGGGAGTATGAAAATAAATATTAGTGATTTTACACTCCAATATATATTTGAAAGTACCCTGGACTGGTCCCTGAAGCATAAAACCTTGAAGCCTGAAGATTGACACTGCGTCAATGTCAAAGTATGCACCATTGGGTTCGGATAAAGGTTAGAGGAAGAAGAAGATTTTGCATATGCATACTGATTTCTATTTATTCTCAATTAAAATAAATTGTTGACACAATTACTATTTTTGATGACGTAATTATGACACATGTTTGTGTTGTTTTTAAATTATGGCAACATTTTAACTATCGGTTAGAATTAACGAGCGATTGACCACATTAAAAAGATATACAAATGTTGATTGAATGTCAATTACCAAGTATATTATGTTAGGTCAGGGTTATCAGCGTAACCTACAGGTCAACCAAGGATAGAGAGGCAATTATTTCAATTGAACACTCTTCCAAGTATCGAAAATTGTATATTCAGTATATTTAGTAATATCAACTTCAATTGGTTATTTACTTTTAGTTGATATTGCTCCGCCCATAGTTCATTTATCACTATTTAGGGATACAATAAATATTTACATTTTGAGTGTGTCCAAATACTTGTTCACAAAATCTGTATTATCTCCAATTACAGGAGTCATTTTCATATTATTTTTTGACATCTCATCAAAGATGAAGAAGAATACGCAAGTCTGGGCGTTTACATTTTCTGGCGTTTCTCATGTGTGTGATCATAATCCAGGAATCGGACCTCACATACTAATAAAAGAGTTTCTGCTTAGTAAAAAGCTTCTTTACATCTCACCAAAAGATGTCTATAGTGAAGTTCTAGTGATTCAAGAACTAGGTTTCTAAATTGGTTCATATATATAGAACTTCCAAGAATTTGAGTAGTGTGGTTGTCAATAATGGTAGAATTGGTGAATGTTACACATGTGTAAAGTGATCACTTAAACCAGCCTATGACGGTAGTCAGCCCCGTTAATGCCCAGACTTCCATATTCTTCTTCATCTTTGATGAGATGTCAAAAAAAATAAAATAATATACAATAAATAGATTGATAGAACATAAATAAGAAAAAAAATTGTATTAAGTATCCACCCACAAGGAAGGGTGAATGGTTCCAAGAGTGAAATGGAAGTATAACACTACAGTAAATAGTTCTGAGCATTTTTAATTTGTGGCTGACGAAAATAAGGGGGGAACAAATGCACGGAGCAAAGGCAAAATAAAGGAATGAGTACACAATCAAGAGTTAATATTGTAGATTTTTTCTTCTTTTCTTGTGTGTATATTACGGTAAAATAGATAAAAGAAATAGTTAAAAAAAACAACTCCACAAATAAGACACATAAAGTGGCTTGGTGCGTCTCCACCAATGCATGTATTGTATGTAGATATATATGTAATTAAGAAATTAATAAATAAATCCTTAATATGCAGGCTGATGTTTCAAAGAAATTCATATTTTTTTTTTATCAAATAATGGAAGCAGCAAACAAAGTTTAAAATTTAAAACAACTTGAGCAATTCATACTCTTTCCAATTTTTTTATTCTGATTATTTTTCTTACGAGGGTTGCCTTTTAAGTTTTTACAATCGAATAGTAGTTTGCGAGTTGTGACATCAATGTATTTGTGAAAAGTGAGGTTTGTTATTGCGTTGCCAGTTGTAACTTACTAATTGACCATTTAGGTTCTTGACAGTAAACATTTTAAAGAAGTAAGTTTGTGCGAAAATGGAGATTACTCGTGAGGGTTTGCGATGGATGATTTTTTATGATTTTAAAAAGAGCTTTACTCCCACTACACCCACACTAATAAAATAAAATGCTTTTCAATTTAAATTTCAATGGGCAGGAATCAAACTCAACATGCCAGTTCCGCAGTCGAGCATTTACCTAACAGATCATAGCACCTGACAAAATTTGTAGTAATTTTTTAGCACAAGCTCATTGTGACTTAGGGATAAAAAAAATATTTTTAATTTAAGTTTTACTTTGTAAATACTACTATTCCTTAAGATCCATTATGACATGTCGCTCACTCCTTTCAAGAACGTCATAAATCAAAAATCGTCAGTCAAAATTTTCAGTTGTGCATGTTTTCGGAATGCCCAGAAAATGTACTATATCGAAGCAAAAGAATCATATTTTAAACTTAATATTTACCCGCTACAGGGCAGAAAGCGTTGTTTTTGCATTTTGAAGAAAAGGTATTGTTTAATTATTTTTTTAAATGTACTAAATATTTTCAAATGGAGAAAAAACCTTCAGGTTTTACCTAAAAAGATCTATTGCACAGTAAAAAGTTCGATAAGTGGCTTGATATTTATTTGTAATACATTGTATTATATTTTTAAACTTTAAAAACATTCTCCTGCAAAATCAAGTTTTTTGATTTATGACGTTCTTGAAAGGAGTGAGCGATGTGTTTCGGATGCGTTCTGCATTATTTTCAAACACAGTATGAAAAGTGCCTAAATTTTTTAGTTAAGTCCTCGGAAGGTTGAAGAGGGGGTAGAAGATGTTTCTTATGAACATAGACAATAGGGGGAGAATTAAGTATATAATTTGTAAACTTACGCTAAAGGAGGTGTCGTGTTGCATACAAGTTTTGCAGGTCTTGTATAGAGGACAAGACGGTAGAGCAGTAAGTCGTACAAGCGTGTTGTTCCCAATGGGCTGGTTCCTGAATTCTACACGGTGGTACTCATAAATTGTCTTGCGTCGAATGACGGCTGAAAAATCAAGAGACAATTTACTCATCATCTGTTGCCGGCATGCAACGGCGTTTAAAAAAAATATATTTAAGGTAAAAATTATGTATTTTTTTTTTAGTTATTTCAAAATTATATCATGAACCGCAGTCTATTGTTTTTATGAATAGTTTTTCAGAATGGACATAAAGTGGGGAATTTAATCTGTAATGTGCCGCAAGTAGAAGAATTAATTTTTCAAAATTTTCTTGTTATTTTGTATTTAATATACTAATTATAAATTATATCTAGCATATAACAGACAGCGTTAGTCGACTGTTATCTGCTAGTCAAATATAACTCTTACATAATGAGACGTGGTCTATAATGAATGCGTCACTCAGGCCAACTTTCACCGGGTGGTGAGCATCGTGGATGGATTCTATGGGCAAGGGAATGGTCTTGTACGCAAATACTATATCTCCCTCTTTGTACAGAGTGGCGGCAAAAGTAAACCTTCCATCTGACGGTTTATCCTGTAGCACTACATTTTCCCAAATTACAGTAAACGCAGTTCCTAAAACACAAAAAATATCCAATAAGACAGTTTTACAAAAAAATTAAGACTACATGTAAAAACAAACTAGTCAATCGCGTTATTATTCTCCACCCAGTTTGCAGTTGTGATAAATGAAAAAAAATAGTTTTTACGCAGTTATAAAGTCAGATGAAAATATGGCAGCTGGCCATTTACTAGTTGCTATTCATATAGATTCATTTATGGTCATCTTTATGTGCAATCAGTTTTACATAAGATGTTGCAGTTGATGAGCAATATCTTCCAACCAACCAAAAACTATCTAGTATGAATGCTCGAGGCTTTTGCAATTTTAGCTGTTTGAATTAGTAGGAAGATAGTGCTTGTAAAAATTCAACACACAAAAGATACGCATAATTCAATATTAATACATTTTATTTTGTTAACTGTAAAAAAGAAAATAAATGTTTCCTAAAAATAATTTCTTATATTGCGAAATACTACATAATAGTAAATTGGAAATATAAAGAAAACTCTAAAGGGGTTACTTCCGGTCACCCCAATAGCTCACCTATATTGGCCCGAAAGGCTTACCTTTGTTAGGTAGAATGATTACTCTTTATTTAAGCAAAGGTCTATTAGAAATTTTTAATGAGCTTATATTACATATTCAGAAACCAAAACCAAGTTAGTGATGAACAGTTTCCATAAAATATTATAACACTCCAAATCATGGGCATAGGCGAGTAAAAAACCAGTAACAATATATTTACTATGATTGTCTTGGTAGCAGATTAGTTACAGCAGTACACTGTATTCTAGGGTACAATTGATTTGTACTTTTTATATGAAGTTTTAAGAATGACGCATTGACACAGAAATGTACTAATGTAAAATAAATAAAAAAAACATAAAATATTCGCAAAATAAATATTGCACCATGACCTAGTCCAGAAATAATAGTAGTTACACAACTAAATGTATAGAAACATGAGGCTATTTCCTTAACCCTTTCAATGCCGGAAGGTATTAATATGGCCGTACCCAGCAAGCCGTGATTTTTTTCAACAAAAATTGGAAAGCTTTTAGAAAAATGACTGTAACTTTGATAATACCGGTAAATTGTAATATTTTAGTATTTATTGATCTTTCTAATAGATGTTATATATTCTAATAAAAAAAAAATTGCAATTGGATTTGATATTGGCTTGCGACAAGCTCAAACGAGAAAGAGTTTACGAGCTCATTTTGTATGACCGGCCTGGCGAGCACAGAATTGGAGAGCGCGTTAACGCGCTCGTGGCACTGAAACGGTTAAGAAGATTTAAATGAATGTTTGCAACATGTAACTATCACGCATATATGTATACATTTGTTGCGGGCAAAAGAAAGTAAGTAGGTGAGGCCTAGGCAAAAACAAAATTGTCACATCGTTTGAACGCCATTGTCAACTAACCATTGTCAATATACTTAACAAAGCTGTCATTAGAATAGCTAGTGTCGAAATTGGCCATCAGGGGAGCAATGTACTGCGTAGCTGCCAGCCAACTGTGAACATAATCTCCCGTGTAGAGGAATCCGCCAGTTGCTATGGTTACATTCTTCACCGATTGCCCGTAAAATTGAAACTCAAATCCAAGCCGCATCGTCTGTTGTGGAGAAAATGAATAAACACATTATAGGCGATTCCCTTTAGGCTGTTTCTATTCATAACTATGAAAATAAATATTATAATTACAACCTCTATAGGTACAAATATCAGGAAAGTGAATATAAAAATTTGTATACGACACTATAGAATTTTGATTGTTTTTTTTTTGTAAACACATTTTAATCATTGACTATAAATACCAATTTGATGATTTATTAGTATTTACTAGTAATTTTATCATTGTGTTGTGGACCATGTTTGTGCTATAAACTTGAAATTTAGATGATGTTCTAAAAATACCGACTATCAATGACACAAGTGGCAAATAAAATATGGTTCAAAACAAATGTGCCAGGCATTCTGAATACAGAGCGTGCCAGACATTCATATACATAAACTGTTATACGGCAGCACTAGAAAAAATAAAATAATACATGATAACAGCAATAGAAAAGGTAAATTGTTATTTAACAACCACATTAAGCTACATATTTTACATATTCAGTAAAACCTCTTTTTATGTTGCTCATTTTTACTTTTTCTCGCATTTCATACAGCAAAAATCTACAACTTCATATGAATTAACATAAAATTCCCCCAATTTTATATCGCTTATGATTATGCGACCTTTGCCTTGAACACCTTTCTTAAAAATGTGATTTTTTTTAAATGTTAAAGTGTTTACTTGTTCACTTCAACAATGTGAATTTAAAAGCATCTTCTTTACTCGCATGCAAATATGGAATGAATTTTGATAATTTTCGAGGTTGCAAGGTTGAATTTTTTGACATATCGCTCACTCCTTTCAAGAACGTCATAAATCAAAAAACTTGATTTTTCAGGAGAACGTTTTTAAAGTTTAAAAATATAATACAATGCATTAAAAATAAATATCAAGCTACTTATTGAACTTTTTACTGTGAAACAGATCTTTTTAGGTAAAACCTAAGGTTTTTTCTCCATTTGTAAAATATTTAGTATCTTCAAAAAAAATATTAAACAACACCTTTTCTTCAAAATGCAAAAACAACACTTTCTGCCCTGTAGCGGGTAAATATTAAGTTAAAAATATGTCTCTTTTGCTGGGATATAGTACATTTTATGGGTATTCCGAAAACATGCACAACTAAAAATTTACGAATTTTGATTTATGACGTTCTTGAAAGGAGTGAGCGATATGTAACCCAATGCTGAAAAAAATAACAAAAAAATTGTTCAGTCATCGAGTCATGTTCGGCAATAACACGCAAAAAGGCTAAAACATATTATAACCTCAAACTATGTTAAAAATGCAACTAGTTGTGTGATATATACTGGACATCGAAAGAAAAGAAAAAATTAATTTAAAAAAAAAATTAAATAAAGAGGTGTTAAACCATTGTTTCGCCATGATTATAAATGTATTTTTGACTACTTAAATTTAACACCATTTTTAGTCAGTCCCGAGAAAGATGAAAAAATGAGGTTTTACTGTATACAGATTCATGGAGAAGTGGGTATTTTGGCTGTCGATTTTGAGTAATTTAATAAACACTTTTAGAAATACTGGAAGTAATAATATGAAGTCAATTGACAAGCTCAAGAACAACATTCAAGTTTGTGATAAAATAGGCCACAATAACATAATACTACTCTAAAAAAAAATACTCCAAGAGAAAAGTTATTTGCAGAAAACACACAGGGACATTCAATGTCTTATTTATCATCTTTACTTTATGTTGGAATTGATAAAGTAGAAATTTTTAAACATTTACGCTCAAACTAGATTAAAATTTATGATATGGTTGAATGGTTATATGTAACTTTGTCAGTTTTAATTGTTTCATTAATTGATTCGGCAGTCACTTTATGGTAAAATCTATCCATTTCTAAATATAAAAAGTGGTATTTACTAAGTAAAACATTAATTTAAAAAAGTTTTAATTGTATTGACAAGCAATAAACAATATTTTAAAGGTAACATGTATCACAATAAACGGATAACGTTTTAAGGACACAATAAAAAACCATTTGGAAGAACTGGCAAATTTGTGGCAAATCGACAGAGTGTTGCTGCTTTAATTTTAAGCAAAGAAGTTTTTATTGTACTCGATTCATTTATTTTAAATTTAAATTCAAATATAGTTTAGTAATTGATAACTTACGGCAGCTCTTCTGTGGGAATTACTCAATACAGTGTTAATTTTAACATCCCCACTGTTCATTAAGCTAATCCAATGTTGGTCGAATTCCTCCTTATTTGAAACAAATGAGCTGTTGTAGTATTCATGAGTATCCTTTAAAAAAAAAAAAATATGTTAAATACCATTCATATTTGTACAAACGTTACTTAAATAAGTTACAGTGCACTATATCTGTTCAAAAACATATAAATTGTACACCACTTGAAACATGGTGGGTTGATTAGAGGGAATGAGGAAAAAGGCGCAGGTCACAAGGGGTGAACTCATACCACGAGAAGGTGATTCCATTAAATGGCCATATACTGCGCATGCCTTCTGAGAGCTATCATTAACACCTTAATGACCTCATGTAAATATATGAGATATACGCTATAACCGCACGCATCGGTAATTTTGTAAAAAAATTCACCTGTAATAAACATAGAGGAAAAACCACCAAAATTTTCAGTCCTGGAGTTCCACCAAAGCTAAGATTGTTTAAAACTCATTAGACAAAGGGTTAAATAACCCAAAATTCTGTTTTTAAAGGTGACTGACAATCTACATTCATAACTTTATACAGATTATGCACCCTTGGAAAATCATTGGTTAAATGTTTTGGTCGAATGGGGGTGTCACTTTAGCTCAGTAAGGTACTACATATATATTAAAAATGTTATTAATACGCGACAAATAATAATACTTTACATTTTTGGCTTGGGTAGCATTATTGTCAGCCAGCAACTTGTCTTCAGGTTCGGTGAACTCATTCAAATTGAGATCACCAGATGTGGCATTACCTGAAATGATTACACTTGATAAATATGATTACAATTTACATTACAAAACAATAAGTTATAATTACATGTTTGTTGAGAGACATTTTTATGGCAATTATCACCTTGAGGGTGTTGTACAA